>NW_026652021.1:0-21933 GCF_029873635.1 Malania oleifera
TTTTTTGTAAATCAAAACTCATCCAAAAAATTGAAAAATCTGCTTGTAAAGCTGAAAGTATTCTTGTTCTTCAAAAGCTCTCTTACTCACTCATTGAAAAATTATTTTATTGAGAATTCTGAAATGTTGATCCTTCTTTCTCTGAGTTCCTACTGTTAATCCTCTTCTAAAAAGGATATTAGTGAATTCTACACTTGAGCTTCATTGTATTTCATATTGATATTTTACATTCAAAGTATATAGTGCTGAAATTGTACTAACTTGCTCTTTGAGAGAGTATACTTGTATGCAAATCTTATCTTGTGTTTTTTATAGTTCTTTGACGTTCCAATGGTCGTTTGGATCGTTGGCTAAGCAAGGAGACATTGCTTAGCGAGGCGGACTCTAGCCTATGTAAGGAGTGACCGAACGAGGGAATATCGTTTGGAGAAGGCGGGCTCTAGCCTTAACCAAGGACTGTTGTAATCGGCGTTGTTTCACCCGTCAACGAAACTGAACTAGTGAATCCTTTGGTGGTTTGCCAAAGGCAAGGACGTAGGCTGGGTATAAGCCAAACCTCGTAAAAATCTTCGTCTCATTCTCTCTTTCCCTTACTCTTTATTTTCAGCATATTTAAATTGCGTGGATGGTTTAAAATTTGTGAATCATATAAACTACATATATTTAGAAAATGAAACAAACTTAAGGTTTAATTTTGATTTGGGTTGCGGAAACCGAAAGGGAGTATGTTGGTTACACCATATCTTGCAGAAACCTTACGGGAGTACGTTACTTGGCTAACATCCCAAAAATAAATTTACCAAGAGTTTATTTGAGTTCTAAATATTTGGAAAGAGTGATTTGATTCATGTATACAAGGCTTTACATCAGCAAACATAAATTCTCATTCACTACAGGGCTTGGTTCAAATTTGGTAAATATAAACAAACAATCGTCTTGAGTTGTTATATTACCAAAGTGCTGAATACTTTATATCTTGGTTTGGCTGTTTGTTGTTTAACTGGTACTTAGCAAATAAATTGATTGTTTGGCTTGAAGATATTGTTTAATTTATTGGTTGTTTAATTTATTGGTGAAATTAAACAAACAAGTTAAAGAATTCGTTAAGTGTTTAAAGAATTTAAGGATTCTTAAAAGAAGTTAAAAGAAAGTTTTAAAAGCCAATTCACCTCCCCCCCTCTTGGGAAGCTATTCCTAATTTCAGGATTTATGGTTTGTGTTAGGGTTTAGGGTTTAGGGATTAGGGTTTTTAGGGTCTAGGGTTTCGGGTTTAGGGTTTAGGGTTTGGGGTTTAGGGTTTAGGGTTTAGGGTTTGGGGTTAGGGTTTAGGGTTTAGGGTTTAGTGTTTGGGATTTAGGATTTAGGGTTTCGGGATTAGGGTTTAGGGTTTAGGGTTTAGGGTTTAGGGTTATACGGTTTAGGGTTTCGGGTTTAGGGTTTAGAATTTAGTGTTAGGGCTCGGGGTTAGGTTTTTGGGATTTGGATTTTTATGGTCTACGATTTACGGATTAGGATTTAGCATTTAGGGTTTTGGGTTTGGTTTTTTGGTTTAGGGTTTAGGGTTTAGGGTTTAAAGTTTAGTGTTTTGTATTTAGGGTTTAGGGCTTTGTTTTTTGGGTTTTGGGTTTAGGATTCAAGGTTTAGGGTTTAGGGTTTAGACCTTCCGGTTTATGGTTATAGGGTTTAGGGCTTAGGGTTTCGAGTTGAGGGTTTAGGGTCTGGGGTTAGGGTTTGGGGATAGGGTTTAGGGTTCAGGGTTTAGGGTTTTTAGGGTCTAGGGTTTAGGATAGGCTATAGGGTTTAAGGTTTAGGGTGTAGGCGTTTCGGTTGTAGGGTTTAAGGTTTTAGGGTTTAGGTTTTAGGGTTTAGGGTTTAGGGTTTTGGATTTAGGGTTAAGGTTTAGGGTTTAGGGTTTTGTGTTTAGTATTTAGGGTTTAGGATTTAGGGTTTTGGGTTTAGGGTTTAAGATTTAGTGTTTAGTGTTTAGGGTTTAGGGTTTAGGGTTTAGGGTTTGGGGTTTAGTGTTTAGTATATAGGGTTGTGGGTTTAGGCAGGTTTAGGGTTTTGGGTTTAGGGCTTCGAGTTTAGGGTTTAGGGTTTGGTGTTTAGGATTTAGGGTTTTGGGTTTAGGGTTATAGGGTTTAGGGTTTCGGGTTTTGGGTATAGGGTTTAGGGTGTTGTGCTAAGGCTTGGGGTTCGGGTTTAGGGTTTAAGGTTTTTTTTGTCTAGGGTTTAGGGATTAGGGTTTAGCGTTTAGGGTTTAGGGTTTAGGGTTTAACATTTAGTGTTTAGTATTTAGGGTTTAGGGCTTTGGGTTTTGGGTTTTGGATTTAAGGTTTAGGATTTAGGGTTTAGGGTTTAGGTTTTACGGTTCAGGGTTTTGGATTTACGGTTTAGAGGTTAGGGTTTAGGGTTTTATGTTTAGTATTTTGGGTTTAGGGTTTAGGGTTTTGTGTTTAGGGTTTAAGATTTAGTGTTTAAGGTTTAGGATTTGGGCTTTTGGATTTAGGGTTTAGGGTTTGTGTTATAGGATTAGGGTTTAGCGAATAGGGTTTTTAGGGTCTAGGGTTTAGGGTTTAGGATTTAGGGTTTAGGGTTTAGGGTTTGGGGTTAGGGTTTAGGGTTTAGGGTTTAGTTTTTAGGGTGTAGGGTTTAGGGTTTAGGGTTTTTAGGGTCTAAGGTTTTGGGTTTAGGATATGGGGTTTAGGGTTTAGGATTTGGGGTTAGGGTTTAGGGTTTAGTATTTAGTGTTTAGGGTTTAGGGTTTAGTGTTTAGTGTTTAGGGTTTTGGGTTACAGGGTTTTGGGTTTTTATGGTATAGGGTTTAGGGATTAGGGTTCAGAGTTTAGGGTTTAGGGTTTAAGGTTTGTTTTGTGGGTTTAGGGTTTAGGGTTTAAAGTTTAGTGTTTAGTATTTAGGGTTTAGGGCATTGTTTTTTGGGTTTAGGGTTTAGGATTTAAGGTTTAGGGTTTAGGGTTTAGGCCTTAGGGTTTAGGGTTATGGGGTTTAGGGCTTAGGGTTTCGGGTTTAGGGTTTAGGATTTTGGGTTTAGGTTTTTGGGTTTCTTAGGATTTAGGATTTGGGTTCGTTTTAAATTTAGGGTGTTAGGGTTTTGGGTTTGGGTTTTGGGTTTAGGTTTAGGGGGTTTCGTTTAGGGGCTTTAGGATTTTGGGTTTAAGGTTTAGGGTTTTAAGGTTTAGGGTGTAGAGGTTAGCATTTAGGGTTTAGCGTTTAGGGTATATGGTTTAGGGTTTCGCATTTAGGGTTTAGGGTTTGGGGTTAGGGTTTAGAGTTTAGGGTATGGGGTTTAGGGTTTTTAGGGTCTAGGGTTTGGGTTTAGGGTTTAGGATTTAGGGTTTGGGGTTAGGGTTTAGGGTGTAAGGTTTTAGGGTTGAGGATTTAGGATTTAGGGTTTTAGGCTTTAGGGTTTGGGGTTTGTGGCTTATGGTTAATGGTTGAAGGTTTAGGGTTTATGATTTAGGTGTTTAGGTTTTAGGGTTTAGGTTTTAGGGATTAGCGTTTTGCTTTTAGGGTTTTAGTGTCTAGGGTTTAGGGTTTAGGGTTTAAGGTTTTGGGATTAGGGTTTAGGGCTTGATGTTAGAGTTTAGTGTTTAGGGTTTAGGGTTTAGGTTTTATGGTTTAGAGTTTTGGGTTTCGGTGTTTAGGTTTTTGGGTGTAGGTTTTAGGATTTAGCATTTAGTGTTTAGGGTTTAGGGTTTAGTGTTTAGGGTTTAGCATTTAGGGTTTAGGGTTTAGGGTTTAGGATTTTAGGGTTTAGCGTTTAGTGTTTTATGGTTTAGGGTTTTAGGGTTTTAGGGTTTAGGTTTTGGTGTTTAGGGTTAGGGTTTAGGGTTTAGGGTTTAGGGCTTAGTGTCTAGGGTTTAGGGTTTAGGGTTTAGGAGTTTTTGTTTTAGGGTTTAGGTTTTAGGGTTTAGGGTTTAGGGTTTAAAGTGTAGGGTTTTAGATTTTGGGTTTAGGGTTTATGGTTTATGGTTTAGTGTTTAGTTTTTAGGGTTTAGGGTTTCGGGTTAAGGGTTTAGGCGTTTAGGGTTTAGGGTTTCAAGTTTAGGGTTTAGGGTTTGGGTTTGGGTTTTGGGTTAGGGTTTATGGTTTAGGATTTAGGGTTTAGGGTTCAGGGTTTATGGTTTAGGGTTTAGGTGTTTTTATTTTAGGGTTTAGGTTTTTGGGTTTTGGGTTTAGGGTTTGGGGTTAGGGTTTAGGGTTTAGGGTTTAGTTTTTAGGGTGTAGGGTTTAGGGTTTAGGGTTTTTAGGGTCTAAGGTTTTGGGTTTAGGATATGGGGTTTAGGGTTTAGGGTTTGGGGTTAGGGTTTAGGGTTTAGGGTTTAGTGTTTAGGGTTTAGGGTTTAGTGTTTAGTGTTTAGGGTTTTGGGTTACAGGGTTTAGGGTTTCGGGTTTTTATGGTCTAAGGTTTAGGGATTAGGGTTCAGAGTTTAGGGTTTGGGGTTTAAGGTTTGTTTTGTGGGTTTAGGGTTTAGGGTTTAAAGTTTAGTGTTTAGTATTTAGGGTTTAGGGCATTGTTTTTTGGGTTTAGGGTTTAGGATTTAAGGTTTAGCGTTTAGGGTTTAGGCCTTAGGGTTTAGGGTTATTGGGTTTAGGGCTTAGGGTTTCGGGTTTAGGGTTTAGGATTTAGGTTTTAGGGTGTAAATTTTAGGGTTTAGGTTTTGGGGTTTAGGGTTTAGGGGTTTGGGTTTTCGGATTTAGTTTTAGGCGTTAGGGTTTAGGGTTTAGGGTTTAAGGTTTAGTGTTTAGGATTTTGGGTTTAAGGTTTAGGGTTTTAAGGTTTAGGGTTTAGGGGTTAGCGTTTAGGGTTTAGCGTTTAGGGTATATGGTTTAGGGTTTCGCATTTAGGGTTTAGGGTTTGGGGTTAGGGTTTAGAGTTTAGGGTATGGGGTTTAGGGTTTTTAGGGTCTAGGGTTTTGGGTTTAGGGTTTAGGATTTAGGGTTTGGGGTTAGGGTTTAGGGTGTAAGGTTTTAGGGTTGAGGATTTAGGATTTAGGGTTTTACGCTTTAGGGTTTGGGGTTTATGGCTTATGGTTAATGGTTGAAGGTTTAGGGTTTAGGGTTTAGGTGTTTAGGTTTTAGGGTTTAGGTTTTAGGGGTTAGGGTTTTGGTTTTAGGGTTTTAGGGTTTAGGGTTTAAGGTTTAGGGATTAGGGTTTAGGGCCTGAGGTTAGAGTTTAGTGTTTAGGGTTTAGGGTTTAGGTTTTATGGTTTAGAGTTTTGGGTTTCGGTGTTTAGGTTTTTGGGTGTAGGTTTTAGGATTTAGCGTTTAGGGTTTAGGGTTTAGTGTTTAGGGTTTAGCATTTAGGGTTTAGGGTTTAGGGTTTAGGGTTTAGGATTTTAGGGTTTAAGGTTTAGTGTTTTAGGGTTTAGGGTTTAGGTTTTGGTGTTTAGGGTTAGGGTTTAGGGTTTAGGGTTTAGGGTTTAGGGCTTAGGGTCTAGGGTTTAGGGTTTAGGGTTTAGGAGTTTTTGTTTTAGGGTTTAGGTTTTAGGGTTTAGGGTTTAGTGTTTAAAGTTTAGGGTTTTAGATTTTGGGTTTAGGGTTTAGGGTTTATGGTTTAGTGTTTAGTTTTTAGGGTTTAGGGTTTCGGGTTTAGGGTTTAGGCGTTTAGGGTTTAGGGTTTCAAGTTTAGGGTTTAGGGTTTGGGTTTGGGTTTTGGGTTAGGGTTTATGGTTTAGGATTTAGGGTTTAGGGTTCAGGGTTTATGATTTAGGGTTTAGGTGTTTTTATTTTAGGGTTTAGGTTTTTGGGTTTAGGGTTTAAGGTTTATGATTTAGGGTTTTGGATTTAGGGTTTGGGGTTTAGGGTTTTGGGTTGAATGTTTAGTATTTGGGGTTTAGGGCTTTGGGTTTAGGGTTTATGGTTTAGGGTTTCGGGCTTAGGGCTTAGAGTTTAGAGTTCAGGGTTTAGGGTTATAGGGTTTAGGGTTTAGGGTTTCGGGTTTATGGTTAAGGGTTTGGGATTAGAGTTTGGGGTTATGGTTTTGGGGTTGGGGTTTAGGGTCTTGGGGTCTAGGGTTTAGGGTTTAAGGTTTAGGGTTTAGGGTTTAGGGTTAGGGTTTAAGGTTTAGCGTTCAGTGTTTAGGGTTTAGGGTTTATGGTTTAGGGTTTTGGGTTCATGGTTTAGGTGTTTGGGTTTTAGGAGTTAGGTTTGAGGGTCTAGGGTTTAGGGTTTTTTATTTAGAGTTTAGGGTTTAGGGTTTAGGGTTTTTGGGTTTAGGGTTTAGGGCTTTGGGTTTTAGGGTTCTGGGTTTAGGGTTTAGGGTTTAGGGTTTAGGGTTTAGTGTTTAGGTGTTTAGGTGTTTAGGTTTTAGGGTTTAGCTTTTTGTGTTTAAGGTTTAGGGTTTAGGGTTTTGAGTTTAGGGTTTAGGGTTTAGGTTTTCAAATATAGGGTTTAGGGTTAAGGTTTGGGGTTTAGTGTTTTGGGTTTATGGTTTAAGGTTTAGGGTTTAGGGTTTAGGTGTTTAGGTTTTAGGGTTTAGGATTTAGGTTTTAGTGTTTTTAGGGTATTGGGTGAAATTAGGAATAGTTCTCAAAAGGAGGGGTGGATTGGATTCTTTTTAATTTTAATAATTTTTGAGTTTTTGCTTATGACACTAAGAAAAATACAATTAATAACTGATAATCACACTTGAAAATACTGAAATTTAAATTCACAAGCCAATCAATGAAATCAAAGCATTTCAACCACTCAAGCAAGAATATTAGTACTTTTGTCGATTTCTTTTACCACCTTCTTTGAGTAACCTCTTTGTATGCACTTCTCTTGATCAAGATTTCCGCAGATTAACTAATGTACTCCCTTTTGGATTTCCGCAAACGGTTAATCAAAACACCTGCACTTTAAATCACACAACAACAGCTAGTACAGAAAATAGAAAGTAAAGAAGAGAGAAAGACACAAGGTTTTTACAAGGTTCGGCTTCAACACAGTCTACGTCCTTGCCCTTGGTAAAACACCGAAGGGTTCCACTATAGCAGTTCTGTTACCGGGTGGAACAATGCCTGTTTACATTCACTCCATAGCCAAGGCTAGAGTTTGCCTTCTCCAAACAATATACCCTTGTTTGGTCAATGATCCAACAGCCAGAAATCGTCCAAAATCTACAAGAGAGATATCAAAAGGCTGGTGTACAAGAGATGCTCACACAAAGAGCAGATTAGTACAAATTGAAACCATGTACTTCAAAAGATAAATATCAAGAAAGAAATACACTTTTGAAGCTTAACAACTGTTTCACCAAATTCCTTTTCTCTAGATGAGAAATCAGTAATCTTTCTTCAGGAATTAATGAGCAAGAGTATCAGAACCACAATACTTTCAGCTTGCAAGAGATTGATCAAGGTGAGACTTTGAGAGCAAGAGAGCTTGAGAGATTTTTAATGCTTGGTGTATTTTTGATTTAGAAAAATCATGTATTTATAGACTTCTAAAACAAGTTTCCTTGTTGCAAGAGTTTCCTTAGAGAGTTTCCCAAGTTATTAGAAAATTTGAGGCTCAAACGGTTATTTTTTTAAAAATTAGATTTTAAAATTATTTTCCGCTGAACAGTGTTTAGATGTCTGAGGATTCGAGTTCAAACATCTAAAGTTCCTGAAACCCTTTAAAAATTTAACTTGACACAGGGTCAGATATCTGAAGAAAGGGTTCAGACGTCTAAGTGCCAGGTTCAAATGTCTGAAGTCTCGAGTTCAAACGTCTGAACTGCTGCTGCCTGTTTCTGTTTTGATCCATAAAATCTTCAGATGTCTAAACATGAAGTTCAGTCATCTAAAGTTTCCACTTCAGATATCTGAACTGACAAGTTCAGTCATATGATTTTCCAAGAACCTGTTTTAGAAAATATTTTTCTTTAAAAATTGATTTGCTCTCTTATAATTTTTACAATACTTATTTCAAAAATATTAAATAGGTTTTTAAGTCCTCACAATCTCTTGGAAGAGCTTCAAAACATATTTCAAATGATATTTTAGCTTTTGAAATACTTACAAATTGTTTCCTAAGCCTTTATATGTCATGCTTGAATTCTTTCTCATTCATTGCTCTTGAAGTTCTTTGAAATTGTCTTGAGCTAACTTTATCTGCAAATGCCTTAGTTTCTCCTTGGATCATTGATTAGTTGACCCACACTTGATTCATACTTGATCTTTACTTGAACTATACTTGATCTTTACTTGAACCATACTTGATCCATATTTCCTGAAACACAAAAACTCAACCTTCCAAGTTAAATAGTCATTTGTTTGTTATCACCAAAACCGATTGAAAGACTTTGTTACGCCAACAATCTCCCCTTTTTTGATGACGACAAACAAGGAGTAAAGATAAAGGTTTTATGAAACATTAATAAGCAAGCCATGTAAAATGAAATGAAGTACTCCCCCTTACTATGAGCATTAGTAAGCAAGCCATAGGAAGAAAGAAGGTTCATCATATATCCATATCAATTTAAATTTCATTCATCAAGTTTTCATGTGTGTCCATATATGTTAAGATTCATATAGTTCATCAAAATGTCTATTTATTTTATCTTTACTAAGCACTCTCCACCCCTTCGTCATTAGTCAAAAAGAGTAACAAGATTTATGAAAAAACCATCAAAAAGTTATTCTTATAGAACAAAAGATAATCAGTACAAGAGGCAATACATAGAAGTTTCATATGTTCCAATACAAAAACAGAAATGTAACACAAAAAGCTGCATTGTATCATGATTACAGACATCTGAGATACATAAGTTTTGATACTTTTATGACAAACAAAAAGTTTCATAGTAACCTAAGCTAGATAGTTTCTAACTATCCTAGTCTTCATCTTCAGGGCCATCTCCTTGCTCTTCTTCTTCTTCTTCTTCTTCTTCTTCTTCTTCTTCTTCTTGGGTTCCTTCTTCTTCAGTACTTCATCACCTTCTTCTTCTTCTTCTTCTTCAGAATTTCCTTCTTTTCATGTAGAATCATCATCATCATCATCTCCACTTTGAGGAGCAGAACTATATCCATGGGATCACTTCCCCTAGAAGATTTGGCTTGAAATTGTTCTACATGAGTGACCCGTTTATCAAGTGATGTGACTTTTTCTTTAATATTCTGAACTCCAATGTGTACTTCAGATGACAAGCTGGAGAAATCTCTTTAAAAGGATAAGAATCATGAAGGTGTGTCTTAAGATGAACCAAGGTCCTGTGTAGAAGAAGATTGTGCTACTGTTGATACTGGTGTAGAGGCTAAGGCTGAGGGTGAGGCTGAACCTGAGGCTATTGCAAAGGCAGGTGGTGCATATGTAGTCCTTCCTGTTTTCAAGTACCATCCTAAACTTCCCTTGTCATACCCCATTTGCTTAAGGGAAATCTCATTGAAAAGACCATATCGAGTTCTTTTTATGAAAAATTCAGAGATATTGGTAACATTAAGATGAGTAAAGAGAAGAGTAAGAATTCCTCCATAAGGAAGAATAACTCGAGAAGATTCCAGTTTAGTCCACATACACCTAACGATTAAACTAGCCAAGTCTAGTTTCTTTCCTTTAAGAAGACAACAAAGAACAAAGCATTCAATATAGGAAAGATGATCAAAAAAGCCTTGTGTTGACCTGATTGGTCACGCCCTGTTTTGATAATGACAAATACTCTTGGTACTAATGGTTGTACTAAGAACTATATACAGGTTCACCTTGTGCGCGCTTTAGGACTAAAAGACTTATCATGATGGCGTGTGGTGTTCGTGCCGAAGAATGAAGAATCTTGTGATGCATTTTTATTTATTATTTAGTTTCTTCATTCTAGGATGTAATTTTATTATGGACTGTACACTCATATGACTTGTAATAATTTGCATCATGCATGATAGGTAGGTATGCTCAAATCGACCTTAGTTGGACATTAGGTACCTACATGGACCATAGAAAGACCTTAGGGTTTTCCCTTCGGTCGACCGACACCGGACTTTTTCGGTATCTTCAAATTGGACCCCAAGTGCCCTAGGACACTCACACTTTCATATATATTTGTTAGGCACTTGAATAGGGCTTGTTTGTTTCAATACGGGACCGAAATGCACACATGATGCACTTTCGGTTGACCAGCCAAGCTAGTTCATTTTGGTCTGGTCGACCGAGACACACTGGGTCAAAGTTTGACCACCCGGTCGACCAACAAAGGTAGTTCAAAAGGCACTCGTTGACCGAAACTCCCTTGGGTCAAAGTTTGACCACCCGGTCGACCAACAAAGGTAGTTTAAAAGGCCCTGGTCGATCGAAACTCCCTGGGGTCAAAAGTTTGACCAACTGGTCAACCGAAACTGGTAGTTCAAAAGGCCCTGGTCGACCGAAACCCTCCTGGGTCAACAGTTGACAATCTGGTCGACCGAGAACATTTGTTCTCCAACTACCTCGTCGACTGAAGGGTCCTTGGGAGAGTTCCCAGCGGTCTGGTCGACCGAACCAGGCAATTCAAAATGCCCTGGTCGACCGAAACTCGAAAAATTGGGAAATCATCCTCTCCTGGTCGACCAAGACCTCAGTTCAATATTCCCCTGGTCGACCAGACCATTTGAAACTTGGTCGACTGAAACCTTTCTGGTCGAACCTCTCGGGTTGCCCTGATTTTTACCGCGGTTAAACATATTTTAAACAGGGTTAATTATTTTAAAATGATTTAAAACTTTATTAATAATGCCCAATAGGTCCCCAACGGTCAAAAATACCTCCTTGCCTATATATACCCATTCATTTATCAATATTAGCGGGGATTAGCAAAACTTGATTAAGGAAAAACTCTCTCAACTCTCAAAATCCTATATTAGCCAAATACTTCTTGTAAATACTCACATACTCTTCAATCTTGATTTCTCTGAGCATTGTGAGTATTTCTATAAGGCTATAGTGCATAATCTCTCTAGCTCATACTCTCTTTTGGTATAAAATTTGATTGATTTTATTTCAGAGTATAGCCTAAAGTTCTTCCACAGATTTCATTTGATAAATCTTGTGTGGGAAGACTTTGAGGGTTGTGGTTCTTGCATTGTTGTTGCAAGATACCTAAACCTAGATTTTGTGTGCAAAAATCCTTTTGCGAAAAGCTAGTCTTTCAAACAACTCCATTGTGCTTTAGACATTGAAATATTGTATTGAGTTTGTTTGATCTATCTTGCTTAGCATATTTGAAACACTGATCCGATTTTGTGATATTCGAATATTGTGTTTGAAATCTTGCTTAGAACTCTAGATCTTGATTGATTATCATACTTGATTGAGTGTATAGCACACATTAAAGCACTGAGCATATCTACATATCATTTGTGCTTGCTTTATTGATTGAGCTGTATTGGTGCACACATCTGCTTTTCTAGAAGCATATTTTCGTGTTCAAATTTTATGCACATCTGTTGTATTTCCAGGCACGAGCCTGAAGAGGGAGACTAGCCCTGGAATAGTCCCGGATTGGCTTTGACCCGGTTTGAAAAGCTAGGTGCGTCGTCCTGTTAAGGCGTGTAGTTTGAGGTCAGCCACGCTAATTGACCTGGTTAAGGTTGAGGTCAGCCCTGTGTTAATTTGACCTGGTTGTAAACGATACCGCTCCACCCTTAAGTGAGCTATTAGTGGAATTCTCTGGCTTGCGAGTTAGAGGCAGGGACGTAGGCAATTTGACTGAACCTTGATAACATTTCTGGGTGTCGTCTCTTTTATTGCTTTATTGTGCATGCTTAGTTAAACATTTATTGTGGTTTAAAATTCCAATTTATATTTACATTGATTTATTTTACATGCACTAGATTGACCTTAAATTTGTGTAATACTGTTGTTAGTGGTTTGACCTAAGGCAATAAATTTTAAAATACCAATTCACCGCCCCTCTTAGGATTGCACCAATTCTAATAATTGGTATCAGAGCCTCGTAACTTAGATTTAAACATTATTTAGCAAAAGATCATGATGGCTCATGTTAGTGCATCCCATGCATGTGAGGGTGGGTTAGTCACACACCCACCAGTATTCCGTGGTGATAATTTTGTTGTATGGAAATTAAGAATGACTGTGTATGTGAAAGCTTTAAACTGGAAATTTTGGAATGTCATTAATCAAGGTGATAGTGTACCTGTTAAATTCATTCGTTGTACTAGTGTTCCTAAATCTGAGTGTGAACTGAATGATCATGATAGGAACTTGGTGCAAATAAATTTTGATGCCATGGATACTTTACTGCACGCTTTAGATTCTGATGTTTTATGTGAGGTTATGGCGTGTAGTAATGCTAAGCAGATCTGGGATGAACTTGAGAGAAGATATGGAGCACCTATGCAAAACAATGTGATCTCTCCATGTGACTCAAGCCCCTCTAATCTTGAAGGAGGTAACCAATGATTTGTTGCCTTAATAGATAATGAGGTTATCTCGGTTCCTTCTGCTTTAGTAGATAAATCTGGTAATGATTCATGCGATGAATTGAATGATACAACTGATACTAAATCATGTGACAGTAGTGATAGTGAAAGCATGCCTACTTATGAGGAATTGCAAGTTCAATATGTTAGAACTCATAAGTCACTTGTTAAAGCTAATAAAAGATATACTGCTTTAAAAAACAAGTATGAGGCATGTGAGAAAGAATATGGCTCAAAAATTCTTGCTGAAAGAGAAAACAATTTGAAAATTAAAAGATTGGAAAGCAAGAATCAATCATTAGAAAAGGAATTGACTATTTTGAAATCTAAAGATTCTAATGATGATAAAAAGGATCACTTGATTGCAGATCTTGAAAATAAAGCAAACAATATATCTAAAGAATTTATGAAACTTCAAAATGTTTGCAAAGAATTGAAAAACTCAAAAATTCAAGATCTAGAGAAGAAAATAGAAGACCAATCTAAGATCATCTACACGTTCACTAGAGGCAAAGAAAATTTTGAGAAACTGCTAGGTGCACAAAAGATGACCTTAGATAAGGAAGGTATAGGTTATAATGGGATTGAAAATAAGAAAAGAAAGAACCTATACATGGGGTACTTTGTAAAAGAATCGAAACATTATGCTAGTACCTCCTCTAGTCCATACACTCACACCACATGCATCTTATGTAAAAAGAAGGGACATAAAAAATTTGATTGTCCATTTAAAAGAAAAGGTGTGAAACCCAAACAAGTATGGAAAATTAAAGAATCACCAACTCCTAACCCATCAAGAATAAAAGGTAGAAAAATGATATGGGTCATTAAGAAAGAAAACCCCTTGAAATTCAAGGAAGAATTTGCTCAAACAAGAATTACATGATCACATAATTCTTCCTTTGTAGTTAGGATTAGCTATAGGGGGCAGTGTCTTCTAAAGACTTAGGAAGTGGTTCGGGACTGAAAATGTAAAATCTTAGTATATGCCAACTATTTAAAATTTTACATACTAAGTATTTTGAAAAATCAAGCCAATCTGCAAATCCAAGCATATAACCAATCTGAACTTAATGCATACAGTCCTTGGTTGAAATATGTAATTATTGACTGCTTGAATGAAAATCCACTTCCAAATGGACGTGACATTTTTGCCTTGTATTAAAATTTCAAATTGCTTAACTCATGCGTAAATATGAATATCTAAAGTTAAGCATACATTTTGTGCATTGCCTAACTTGTGGTTTAGGGAACCATCTCACACTATATATCATTTAATCCTAAACCCTTCATTGAACTTAAATGCCTAATAAAATGTTTAGTCATCACTCTAGGCTTGTAGCACTATTAATCATCAACTCCAAATATTTATGGTGCTTTTTAAAAGATATCCTTCCATAATTAAAATTAGAGGCAATCACTAAGGGATTCAAGTTTCACAGTTAAATCAAAAATTCCCTTTGAGCTTATATTATAAATCCTCTAATTTTGGTTTATGTCCTCCATAGGAAATCTTTACCTTACCACGATCATATCAAGTAAAGATCCATCCTTCTTATTGGTTCGTATCCTTGCTCTAAAATTATGATCATATCTAAAGGATACATTCCAATCACCAAAGAGCATCAGTTCCTAGTTATTCATATCCTCCACAATGCTCTTTGCCAAAATAAGTTAGGACATATTCTTTAAAATGCTTATCTTGTACAATGTCCTACTTTTGAATACTGTATTAAACTTAAATAAAATGTTTAATCTTTAAGAATATTCAATTTTCTTCCAAGCTCTCAAACTTTATATAAAATCATTTAAGAGCTTCATCCTCATGAATTAAGTTAAAATGACTAATTTAATTGATATAGGTTTCAATCTATGTGATGGAACAAACATTCAAAGAAACCTATGCATGAACCTTAAAATGAAAAGTCATTTGAACTTAGGCCTCACACGTATTGTAAATCATAAGAAAAGAGGCAAATATTGGCTTAGCTTATTTAAAGATATTTATCTAAGCCTATTCATCCAAAGCCAAGCATATAACATTGAAAATCTTAATACACTTGGCCTAAAGAACCTGAAAAATAAGGAAAGGCATAAAATGAATCAGCGCATAATTAAGGGGGAGCATATATTCTTTCATGATTATATAAATTAAAATGCTCTCATATATTTATTTCATGCCTAAATGTCCATATGGGTATTGCACTGAATTTCTAACTATCCATGGTTATTTATTGTTCATAATATCTAGTTGGATGGTTTACATTTTATATGGACAGTTGATTATACTACCTGATTGCATGCTTAGTTTAGAATGCCTCCTACATGGCGGATACAGTTGATGTGAATTGCATGCTGGTAGTGGATTATAGGTGCCTTGAACTGAAATATAAATTGCTTGTTTGAACCTATTAGGTACAATTTGTATGGGAAAATCTCCTATATACAAATGGCATGTTGCCGAAATTTTGCTAGGATTTTCTCATATAAAACCTTGTGTTAAAGATGATCATAATAAAATTAAAGTTAAAATATTTTTGAAAGGATGAGTGAAAACTAATTGAAAATTAAATGTCATCCTTGTATAATCATCAAACACTTAAAGAGCTAAGCACCTACCCTATAGAAAGAACTTATAGGTATCACATGCATCACTATTGTTTATTGAAATATTGAGGCTCTTCCTATACCCCTGAACATTATATCCTGCACGTAAAGTCTCATGTTTTGATATGAAATGTTTTTAGATCATGAGTTGCATTGAATGCCTTAATATCTATTTTTGATGCACCTGTTGTCTATAGGTATGACTATACTAATAAGAGATAAATGTTGTTAATAGACATCTAGTATAGCTGTTGAAGAATGGTGTGTGTGCTCACTTATACTTTGGCATATTCAATGAAATCAATCCCTTGCAAAGTATAAGTAATTTATAGTATCTAAGCAATAATTCAAACTAATAGGAGGAGCATCTAAAATTGAAATACCTATCATATTATGCTCACAAACCTTTTAGCTTAGATATGGTGTCAAATCAAATGTGGTATGTGCTTAACTGATATGTTGTTGGTAAAAATCTTACATTGACTTATAGTCCTTTGCCACATGTTGTTTTTGTTTGCCATATGATCCTGCATGTGAATTATTAAATCTTTAGGATCATCATGGTTGTGATTTTCTAGATATACTATTGTATGTACTTAATTGACAAACTAGAAAATTTATGCTTGCTTGTTTCAACTTAAAGCTTCCTTTCTGCAAGCAACTCCCAGCACCATCTTGCAAACATCATAAGGGGGATATATATTTATATATATACATCTATGTATATTTATTATTATAGTACTTTATGGCAAAGAACTAATTTCAAAACTATTTTTTTTTGCCTTATTATAATAATTATTATATACATATATGGTTATAAAATTGGATAACTGGTTTGGTAATTTCATATGAAAATGCATACGGACTTGTTAGACTATTTTTATGCTCAAACCTCCCTTTGGTATCATATGCCGTGTGCCTTTAATTCAAATCTTTCACGGGTCTTATGATATGTGTCAATTGAAATGGTCGGTGCATATCTACAATCTAATTTTGTTTCTCATGACATTTAAAACATTTAAATGACTAGTTGTATTGTTTGTGTGCTTAATTGTTGAGGTTATCTTTGTCATTCTATTTGCATTGTATGGCTATTATATTTCTTGAATGACTGAAAGTTATACCTTTATTTTGTGTGTTGAAAATACTGTACTGGTTAAGTTGCTTGATGAATATGTGCTATATGCTATTAATTGGAACTTAACATAGGTCACTTAGGTACAAAGTTATGATTGGGAATGGTTTATTTCCAAACGGCATGCTGCTGAATTTTTCAAAAATTCCTCCCAATATCTCTTTTGTATCTAAATGACATCCTTTGCCTTCGAGTTTTATTGTTCAAACCCTTTGTGCTATTGCCAAAAGGGGGAGAAAAGGCAAAAGTGGGTAAAACAATGCTTAATCATGCTTAATCTTTAATTAGCCATTACTTTAATTATCTTTATGCACAAAGTCAGGGGGAGCCTTTCTTGGTTGTACCCACTTTTGCATAAAGTATTTATCATCATCAAAAAGGGGGAGAATGTTGACCTGATTGGTCATGCCCTATTTTGATAATGACAAATACTCTTGGTACTAATGGTTGTACTGAGAACTATATACAGGTTCACCTTGTGCGCGCTTCAGGACTAAAAGACTTATCATGATGGCGTGCGGTGTTCGTGCCAATGAATGAAGAATCTTGTGATGCATTTTTATTTGTTATTTAGTTTCTTCATTCTGGGATGTAATTTTATTATGGACTTTACACTCATATGGCTTGTAATAATTTGCATCATGCATGATAGGTAGGTTATGCTCAAATCCACCTTAGTTGGACATTAGGTACCTACACGGACCATAGAAAGACCTTAGGGTTTTCCCTTCGGTCGACCGACACTGGAATTTTTTGGTGTCTTCAAATTGGACCCCAAGTGCCCTAGGACACTCACACTTTCACATATATTTGTTAGGCACTTGAATAGGGCTTGTTTGCTTCAATACGGGACCGAAATGCACACACGATGCACTTTCGGTCGACCAGCCAAGCTAGTTCATTTTGGTCTGGTCGACTGAGACACATTGGTTCAAAGTTTGACCACCCGGTCGACCAGCAAAGGTAGTTCAAAAGGCCCTGGTCGACCGAAACTCCCTTGGGTCAAAGTTTGACCACCCGGTCGACCAGTAAAGGTAGTTTAAAAGGCCCTAGTCAACCAAAACTCCCTGGGGTCAAAATTTGGACCAACTGGTCGATCAAAATGGGTAGTTCAAAAGGCCCTTGTCGACCGAAACCCTCCTAGGTCAACAGTTGACCATCTGGTCGACCGAGAACAATTGTTCTCCAACTACTTGGTCTGCCGAAGGGTCCTCGGGAGAATTCCCAGTGGTTTGGTCGACCGAACCAGGCAGTTCAAAATGCCCTGGTCGACCGAAACCTGGAAAATTAGGAAATCGCTCTCTCCTGGTCGACCAAGACCTCAGTTCAATATTCCCCTGGTCGACCGGACCATTTGAAAATTGGTCGACCGAAACCTTTCTGGTCGACCGAACCTCTCAAGTTGCCCTAATTTTTACCGCGGTTAAACATATTTTAAACAGGGTTAATTATTTAAAATGATTTAAAACTTTCTTAATAATGCCCAATAGGTCCCCAACGGTCAAAAATACCTCCTTGCCTATATATACCCATTCATTTATCATTATTAGCAGGGATTAGCAAACTTGATTAGGGCAAAACTCTCTTAACTCTCAAAATCCTATATTAGGCAAATACTTCTTGTAAACACTCACATACTCTTCAATCTTGATTTCTCTGAGCATTGTGAGTATTTCTATAAGGCTATAGTGCGTAATCTCTCTAGCTCATACTCTCTTTTGGTATAAAATTTGATTGATTTTATTTGAGAGTATAGCCTAAAGTTCTTCCATGGATTTTATTTGATAAATCTTGTGTGGGAAGACTTTGAAGGTTGTGGTTCTTGCATTTTTGTTGCAAGATACCTAAACCTAGATTTTGTGTGCAAAAATCCTTTTGCGAAAAGCTAGTATTTCAAACAACTCCATTGTGCTTTAGACAATGAAATATTGTATTGAATTTGTTTGATCTATCTTGCTTAGCATATTAGAAACCCTAATATGATTTTGTGATATTCGAATATTGTGTTTCAAATCTTGTTTAGATACACACTCTAGATCTTGATTGATTATCATACTTGATTGAATGTTTAGCACACATTAGAGCACTGAGCATATGTACATATCATTCGTGCTTGCTTTATTGATTGAGCTGTATTGGTGCACACATCTGCTTTTCTAGAAGCATATTTTCGTGTACAAATTTTATACACATCTGTTGTATTTCCAGGCACTGGCTTGAAGAGGGAGACTAGCCTTGGAATAGCCCCGGATTGGCTTTGACTCGTTTAAGAAAGCTAGGTGCGACGTCCTGTTAAGGTGTGTAGGTTGAGGTCAGCCCCGCTAATTGACCTAGTTAAGGTTGAGGTTAGCCCTGTGTTAATTTGACCTGGTTGTAAATGGTGCCGCTCCACCCTTAAGTGAGCTATTAGTGGAATTCTCTAGCTTGCGAGTTAGAGGCGGGGACGTAGGCAATTTGGCCGAACCTCGATAACATTTCTGGGTGTTGTCTCTTTTATTGCTTTATTGTGCATGCGTGGTTAAACATTTATTGTAGTTTAAAATTCCATTGTATATTTATATTGATTAATTTTACATGCACTAGATTGACCTTAAATTTGTGTAATACCGTTGTTAGTGGTTTGACCTAAGGCAATAAATTTTAAAATACCAATTTACCCCCCCTTTTGGAATTGCACCAATTCTAACACCTTGTTTTGGTGTGATATTGTTTGAAACAAGTTTGTGAAGAATTTGGACTTTCAAGTTCAGTTGTTTGTATAGCAGAGGATGTGCAAAATAGATAGGTTAATTTTCCATGATCATTGGAAGAAAAGCTTCCGGAGTAAATCCTTGTCCTGGGATCCAAGATTGAGCAAACATAGGACAATTTAAATCTCCTGGAGTAATTTTGAAAATGGGAGACAATATTTCAGAATTCAGCAAAATTTTCTTTCCTTTAACTTTCGAAGAAAAAATCCCATTTTCATATGTCATATTAGCATAGAAAATTTTGAAAAGTTGGGGAAAACAACCTTTGGGTTGTTGAGTGATGAAATCAAGCCAACCAATGTCATGAAATAATGAAAGGATATCTGGAAACTCAGTAGTGAAGAATGAAACATCCAGAATTTTACCTACGATTGGTTCTACAGTACTTAGTGAAGTACGATCACATATTCGAGCTCGAGGAGCAACCAACCACTTATCAATATTTTGAGCATCTTTCCCCGATGAAGAACCCTTGTTTGCAGTTTGCTTGTGTCGAGGCATGGAGATATGTATTTTTGAATGCCCTAGGTTTCGTGAGGTAAATCTTTGAAGAGTAGAAGCTTCAGATTGAAGTGAGAATGAGAGAGGATGAAGAGGGAGGTGTTCGGATGAGTGAAGCCAGCAACTTCAAAAGTCTGAAATTAGGGTTTAGTCTACAAGTAATATTTAAACCCCGCGACTTCAGATGTCTGAAGATTTTAAAGCCCTGAATTTGAAGAGTCAGTAGATGCTCAGACGTCTGAAGTCTCAGGTTCAGTCATCTGAACTTGTCTGCTACAGTGTTCAGACGTCTGGGGTGTGCAGTTCAGACGTCTAAAGTGCATAATAATGTTGAAATTTCATTTCTAATATACTTATTTGCTATGGATTAGCCCAAGTTCTCTCCTAATATGTATAAATCTTTCTTCACTTAGGGGTTTTGTAAATATGTCAGCCCATTGATCACTTATATTTATAAATTCAAGAATTATATCCTCTTTTTGAACATGATCTCTCAAAAAATGATGTCTTATGTCTATATGCTTAGTTCTTGAGTGTGAAATTGGATTTTTTGATATATTTATAGCACTTGTGTTATCACACTTTATTGGTATTGTTTTATACTCTAGATTGAAATCTTTTAATTGTTATTTCATGTATTAAATTTGCGCACAACAACTTCCGGCTACCACATATTCAGCTTCGGTGGTTGATAAAGCTATAGAATTTTGTTTCTTTGAGAACCATGACACTAACGATTGTCCTAGAAAGTGACATGTGCTACTTGTACTTTTTCTATCAATTTTACGGCATTAGCAGCATCAGAGTAACTTATCATATTAAAATTCGTTTCCTTTGGATACCATAAACCTAGATCAAGTGATCCTACCAACTACCTAAGAATTCTCTTAACGAATGTTAAGTGGAATTCCTTGGGTGCTGATTGAAATCTAGCACACATATTCACACTAAACATAATATCAGGCCTACTAGCAGTTAAATATAGTAAACTATCAATAATTCCTCTATAGTGTGTTATGTCTACTTGTTTTCCTTTTTCATCTCTATCAAGGCTTGTGGTTGTACTCATAGGAGTTCCTATGGGTTTATTTTATTCCATATCAAACTTTTTGAGCATATCCTTGATGTACTTAGTTTGATTTATGAAAGTTCCATTTTTAGCTTGTTTTATTTGTAATCCTAGAAAATAATTTAGCTCCCCCATCATACTCATCTCAAATTATTTTTGCATACATATGGTGAATTCTTTGCATAGATCTTCATTTGTAGCTCCAAATATAATATCGTCCACATATATTTGAACTATTAGCATATCTTTGTTTTTTGATTTAATGAATAAAGTATTGTCAACCATTCCTCTTGTAAATTCATTTTTAAGTAAAAATTTACTTAACCTTTCATACCAAGCTCTTGGAGCTTGTTTTAAACCATAAAGAGCTTTTGTCAATTTGAATACATGGTTTGGATTTTTGGAATTTTCAAAACCTGGAGGTTGTTTGACATACACTTCTTCATTTATATATCCATTTAAGAATGCACTCTTTACATGCATTTGATATAACTTAAAATCCTTATGGGCTGCATAAGCTAAAAGCAACCTAATTGCTTCCATCCTTGCCCTAGGGGAAAAGAATTCATCGTAATCAATTCCTTTTTCTTGATTATATCCTTGTGCTACTAGTCTTGCTTTATTTCTTACAACAACTCCATTTTCATCCTTCTTATTTCGAAACACCCATTTAGTTCCTATGATTGATTTATGTTTGGGTTTAGGTATAAGTTCCCATACTTGAACTCTTTCAAATTGATTTAGTTCCTCCTGTATAGTTATAATCCAAGAATCATCATTTAAAGCATCTTCAATGTTTTTGGGTTCATCTTGGGATAAGAAGGCATAATGGTTGCAAATATTTTTTAGTGAGACTCTAGTGGTTATTCCTTTTGATGTTTCATCGAGAATTTGTTGTTTTGGGTGATTTTTATCATATTTCCATTCTTTAGGAAGTATTAGATTTTCCATAAAATTTTGATTTGGAGCATCATTATTCTTTTCTTCTTTTATTTCAAGCTCTTCTTCTTTTTGTGGAGTGTCTTCTTTTCCGTCATTCTTATCTTTAATGTCATGATTATTTGATTCATCAAAAGTTATGTGAATTGATTCCATAATAGTAGAAGTTCTTTTATTATAAATCCTATAAGCTTTACTATTTGTAGAATAACCTAGGAATATACCTTCATCCGACTTTGCATCAAACTTTCCTAAATCATCTTTAGTATTAAGGATAAAACATTTACATCAGAATACATGAAAGTAGGAAATATTAGATTTTCTACCTTTCCAAAGTCCATATGGTGTTTTATCTATTTTTTATCTTATTGATACTCGATTTACAATATAACATGTTGTATTTACAGCTTCTGCCCAAAAGTATTTAGGTCGATTATTTTCATTAAGCATTGTTCTTGCCATTTCTTGTAGAGTTCTATTTTTCCTTTCAACAACTCCATTTTGTTGTGGAGTTCTAGGTGCTGACCCGCAGTA
>NW_026652022.1:0-25507 GCF_029873635.1 Malania oleifera
TACCAAAAAAAAGAAAATTTAAACTTGCGAGCCTTTACTTTGGAATAAACAACAAGGAAAAAAACAACAATAGACATTGATGGCGAATGGGAAGAAATAGGACAACACAAACAAACTAGAAACTAAAAAATACATTGTAAAACGAAATGAGATGTTCCAAACAAATCACTTCATGTGCAATAAACAGATGAGAAGAGAGGCAGAGTAAAACATAGCAGCTTGAAGCACCATCCTCCTCGGGGTCTGTCGAGCAAGATTGCTTGTTGCGAGGTGGTGAATGGGGACCTCCTCAGGAGTCTGCTGTGGAGTTGCTGCCGAATGATACTAGGGCTCACCATGTGGCCTGGAGTGGCCGTGGAGAAGGAACTCTGCTGGTGTTGGCCGAGAGAGGAGGAGCCTCTGCTGGTGTTGTGGTAGCCGGCTGCTGCTGGAGAGTGGTTGGTACAAAGTTCTGCTGGAGTGCTGGCAGTAGCAAGGAGATGGCCTCGTGTTGGCCGTGCTGGTTCTGGAGCAACTCGAAGGCAGAAGTGAGGCTCTCGGGTCTTCAAAGTTCTGGAATTTCTGTGCTTGCAGGAATGAGCAGAGGAGGGTGTTGGTGCTTCCGGGTGAGTAACCGAGAGGAATAGGGCTGAGTGAGTATGAGAGAATGAAAGGGGGAGATAGCAACCAAGGGGATACAGAGGGAGAACGAGAATAAGCAAGGTACACAAAGAGAAGAAGAAGAAGATGAAGAAGAAAGGATAGGAGAAAAGAAGATGGAATAGCAAAACTTAAGGAAAAAAACAGAGAAAGAAGAAGGAGAAGAGAGGATGGGAGACGGCTCCTCAAAGGGAAGAAAAGAATTTAAAGGAGAAGGCAGTGCTTTTGGCATTTTATTAAAATATTGGACAATTTTAGATATTTAATTAAAAATAGAAACCGTAAAGCCCGGGTTAAACGTCCAATTACGCAGTTTCGGCGCGTAATCACACCCCCCAACTAACGTTTTGCTAGTCTCTAGCAAATGACGTGAATGAATCTCAGGGTGGTATCTACAACTACATACTCCAGTAATCATGAAATCAATGCACATGCAGCAATAGTATACCATTTCACATACAAAACATAACTGAATTTCACACAAGCTCGTTCATATTCAATGCACACGACTCCAAAGCACGTCACTCATGCAAGTTTCATAATTTATTTGTGATATGAAAGTGGTATACTCACATAAAGTTAATCAGTGGCATATTCAGAGTTAATGCAATCATATAAGTTCGAGTATAAATGGGTAAACTCTCGAGGTGTGTGTGATGTGTGTGATTCAGTACACCTAGGACGCCAGTGGACACCTACAGAACGGTCGCTTTGACTCGGCCTAATTGGTATACCCTCAAGAACACTCAAAGAAAATGGGTTCACTCATCATATATGAGGAGGAGTGTCGTGATCAAACATCCCACATATTAAAAGGAACAACGCTAAGTATATAGAGTGGACTAGTCTGGAAAGGATCTAGCCTATCTATGAGGTGTCGGGTCCTTCACCCTAGCATCTTCTCACCTACTCGCCATTTCCAACTGAGACCACCCTAGATCAACTTACTCACAAACTTGTCATGAATACATCTGAGGCATTAATCAGTTGAAAAATCTTCATATGCGAAAAATATGTGTCATGTCCTTGATTCTTTGTGATATGTATGTGGATCAAGCATTAGCGTTTCATCTCATGCGCATTTGTATTTCTTGTTCTTTTTCTGCTCATTCTTTATTTTTTGTCTTTTCTTGAGCAATAAGGACAATATTAACACTTCTTTTGTAATCTTCATACCATCAATGGGAATTGAGCTCGAATAGAAGTTCATGAATTAAGTTTATATCTAGGAGTGGCTCAGCCTTCACATTTTGAGTAGGCTACAAGAACTAGGTTTCTATCTCCCCACTAGGTGTCACCTCTAGGCTAGCAAATCAAAAATAAAGACTACTGTACAAGGAATCATCCAAAAAAATAGAATTGAGTTCTGTGAACTCTGATTTAATATTAACGCTCAAAAGGAGGATAAATAGCTCAAGGATATCTCACAAGGTGTCATAGTCTCCACGGGTGTTCTCTCAGTGCTCACAAGGAACCCTAAGTGTAAAGAATCACGTGAATGTGTTTATTCAGCCTCGTGAGATGTCGTGTAAATACAGGAAATTATATAGTCAAATTAACACAAATGTACTACCAATTGATTCTTCATGGAGTCATAAGATCATATAGAGAGAAACTATGCATGATTGACTCAAGTGTGTCATTCTTAAGTTATACGCAAGTATGTGAAAGGTATGAGTCAGTGTTAAGCATGGCATAATGCAATGTAATCCTCAGTACTCCTCCTTTCTTTCTCTCTTTCTTTTTGAATTTTTTTTTTTAAAATCCAGTACGTGTACGTGCACAGTGTCACATGCAAATGCTCATCCCCCCCAACTAAAGTAGAACATTGTCCTCAATGTGAAAGCCCAGGGGAAATAAAATTGTGCACGGTAAACAACTAATGGAAAAGTACTACTGACTAATGTAACAAGAAAGAAAAGGGAAAAACACAACTAAAACGATTAAACAAAAAAATAAAAATAAAAATAAAAAGAAAACAGTAGCATAGAAAGGTCAGAGGACTCCCCTAGGGTCTTGCAGAAGCAAGACCTCTTTGTCAACATTGAATGGGGTCATGAAAGGCTTTAGGTGCTGTCCATTAACTGTGAAACGGTTGTCATTCTTCGGATTTACAATCTCTACCGCACCATGAGAATGAACTTTTTCAACAATATATGGACCACCCCATCGGGATTTCAATTTCCCAGGAAACACATGCAGTCGGGAGTCATAGAGTGGCACTTGTTGAGAAAGGAAAAGTTGCTTTTCCTTGATGTTCCTATCATGTAGCAACTTCATCCGCTCCTTAGCCAAACGAGCATTATCATAAGCGTCCCTGCGAGATTCTTCAAGCTCGCATACCTGCAATTTTCTTAAACCTGTGGCATCATCAAGTGAAAGGTTAATCTGTTTGATAGCCCATAATGCACGATGCTGAATTTCAACAGGTAAATGACACGCCTTACCGTATACTAACCTATAGGGAGACATCCCTAAGTTTGTCTTGAAAGCTGTTCGGTAGGCCCAAAGTGCGTCAACAAGTTTTTCTGACCAGTCCTTACGGTTAGGACGCACGGTTTTCTCAAGCATCATTTTGATCTCTCTATTGGCCAATTCAGCTTGACCATTGGTCTAAGGGTGGTAAGGGGCAGAGACTTTGTGGGTTACACCATATTTTTGCATGAGTTTTTCAAAATGTTTGTTACAGAAATGGGACCCTCCATCACTAATGATTGCCTTGGGCATGCCAAAGCATGCAAATAACTCTTTGAGAAAACGTATGACAACCTTGTGGTCATTGGTTCGACAAGGTATTGCCTCCACCCATTTAGAAACATAGTCCACAGCGACCAAAATGTAAGAATGCCCAAAAGAAATGGGAAAAGGTCCCATAAAATCAATACCCCAACAATCAAAAATCTCAAGAGTCAATATGGGGTACATAGGCATTTCATTCTTGGCAGTAATTTTTCCTAATTTTTGACAGGCCTCACATGCTTTAGAAAAATTTTCAACATCTTTAAACATGGTGGGCCAGTAGAGTCCACTTTGTAATATTTTTGAAACAGTTTTCTTAGCAGCAAAGTGGCCTCCACATATTCCATCATGGCAAAAATGCATCACAGAATTAAATTCATCATCTGGAACACATCTACGCACTAATTGGTCAGAACAATATTTGAACAGGTATGGATTATCAAAATAATAATGTCTTACCTCAGCTAGGAACTTACGCTTGTCCTGGGTAAGCCAATGGTCTGGCATCCGGTCGGTGACGAGATAATTCACAATGTCAGTGAACCATGGAGTGCGTGACACAGCAAAGAGACGTTCATCAGGAAATTCGTCATTCAAGGGAGTGGACACCAGTACCTCGGGTAGCTGCAACCGAGAAAGATGGTCAGCTACAACGTTTTCCACGCCCTTTTTATCGCGTATGGTGATATCGAATTCCTGGAGGAGTAGAATCCACCTGATCAATCTGTGCTTGGCGTCCTTCTTTGCTAATAAATATTTCAAAGCAGAGTGGTTAGTAAAAATAATGACAGGTGCACCAATGACATAAGAACGAAATTTGTCTAAAGCAAAAACAACAGCTAGCAATTCCTTCTCAGTGGTAGTATAATTTCTCTGAGCATCATTCAAAGTTTGACTGGCATAATAAATAACCGACGGCTTGTTATCAATTTGTTGACCTAAAACAGCACCAAGAGCGTAGTCACTAGCGTCGGTCATGATCTCAAACGACAAGTCTCACCGAGGAGGTTGCATGATAGGCGCAATAGTCAAGTGTCGCTTTAGTGTTTCAAAGGCTTGTTGACAATCATTAGTCCACACAAATTCAGTTTCATTTTGCAACAAGGTACATAATGGTGTAGCAATACTACTGAAACCCTTAATAAAACGTCTATAGAACCCGGCATGACCAAGGAAAGAGCGAATATCCCGGACTGTCTTAGGGATAGTTAACTGAGAAATCAGCTCTACCTTGGCCCTGTCAACTTCTATACCACGCTTAGAAACCAAATGTCCAAGTACTAAACCACTACGTACCATAAATTGACATTTTTCCCAGTTTAGAAGTAAATTCTTTTCCTCACATCTTTTCAAAATCGCAATTAAATGTGTCAAACAATGATCAAAAGACTTACCGAACACAGAAAAGTCATCCATAAAAATTTCGCACATATCATCTAACATATCAGAGAAAATACTCATCATATAGCATTGGAAAGTAGCAGGGGCATTGCATAAACCGAATGGCATTCTGCGGAAAGCAAAGGTACCAAAGGGACAAGTGAAGGTAGTCTTCTCTTGGTCCTCAGGTGCTACGACAATTTGATAGTAACCAGAAAATCCATCCAAGAAACAATAAAAAGAATTACCAGCTACTTTCTCTAATATCTGATGTAGGAAAGGTAACGGGAAATGATCTTTTCGGCTAGCCGAATTCAATTTACGATAATCAATGCACATTCTCCAACCCGTCACTTTCCTAGATGGGATCAATTCTCCATTAGCATTTTCAATGACAGTCAAACCAGATTTTTTTGGAACTACCTGTGTTGGGCCTACCCATTTGCTGTCGGAGATTGGATAGATGATGTTTGCAGCTAATAATTTCAGCACTTCGTTTTTTACCACCTCTTTCATGGCTAGATTCAGCCTCCTTTGTGCATCTCAAACTAGTTTAGCGTCTCCTTCAAGGAAGATGTTATGAGTGCAAATGGAAGGGTCGATACCCTTGATGTCAGCGATAGTCCATCCAATCGCTCCTCGATGTTCTCGAAGTACCTGCAATAATTTAGTTTCCTGTCCATGAGTAAGGTGTGAAGAAATTACCACAGGGAATATGCAGTCTATTGGACCCAAGAAGGCATATTTCAACTCGGCAGGCAATGGTTTCAACTCAAGGGTTGGAATTTCTTCTGCGGATGACTTCAGAATTTCTGGTAGGTCAATGGCCTCAAATGTAGGCTTACGCCAACTACTTGTATAACTCGCATCAAACATATGAGGACCACTATCTGGGATCTGCTCCTCTGATTCTAGCAATAATTCATCAATCCCTTCAAACTGCGCAAAAGAGTCATTTTCAAGTGCGGCATCGACATCGAGTATCGACAGTAGCTCTGAAGTGTCTAAGTCATCTATCACATCGACTGCATGAGTGTCTGCGTCATCACACCCACTTGACATCCTATGAGCATTAAAAACATTCATTTCCAGTGTTATGTTCCCAAATGTGAGCTTCAGGACTCCGCTCCGACAGTTAATCAGGGCGTTTGAAGTAGCAAGGAATGGTCGCCCCAAAATGACAGGAGCCTGATAAATGGTGGAAACAGGCTGCTGCATATCCAAAACAACGAAATCCACGGGATAGTAAAATTTGTCAACCTAAACCAAAACAACAATACCTCGTGGAGCCTTTACAGATCTGTCTGCCAATTGTAGCATCATAGTAGTTCTCTTCAATTCACCTAAACCCAGCTGGTCATATAATGAAGACGAAAGCAGATTCACACTACTCCCTAAGTCAAGTAGAGCTCTCCCGATACGAGATTCACCAATCATAATAGGTATTGTGGGGGAGCCAGGATCTCTAAGTTTCTGTGGAGTCTGACTAAGAATCAATGCACTGACCTGCTCAATTAAGAAAGCCTTTTTCTTCACGTTCAGTTTCCTTTTTACGGTGCATAAATCTTTCAAAAATTTTGCATATGCAGGGATCTGCTGTATGGCATCTAAGAGTGGAATATTGATTTTTACCTGCTTGAATATCTCTTGAATCTCCAAATGATACTTGTTCTCTTGTCCAGATGTCAAACGCTGAGGGTATGGGACCACCGGCTGGTATTCCTTAACTGGCTCATCCTTTTTATTATCTGACTTTGTTAAACTTGAGCTGGCCTCGTCTGATTTTTATTTTCCTTTATCTGTCTCATTCGTCACCTCAGGTGTCGACGTGGTTGTTTGTTGGTCAGTGGCCATTTTAGGATAGGGAACTTCCTTTCCACTTCGCAAAGTAATAACTGCTTTTGTTGACTCAAACGTATCCCCTGAAACAGTGTGCACTGACTGTTGTGGCTGTCTATATACCTGGGGATTAGGCTGAGGCTGTGCAGGGAATTTTCCTTTTTCCAGGGTATTAAGCTGTGTACTCATCTTGCTTACAGCATCTTTCAGTTCTCCATTGGTTGTAACTTGCATTTGCATGAATTGCTGGAGCATGGTTGCCACCTACGCTACACTATAATCTGAAGCTTTCTTTATTGGAATGGGGACTAACGGTGGTTGGAATCCTGGTGGTGTGTAGCTCCGAGAAAACTGTTGCGGTTGATACTACGGTTGAGGAGCTACGACTGGATTGTATGTCGGTTGTGGAGGCGGTGGATATGATTGAGGTGCCTGCTAATATCGTGAAGATGATGGACCAGGCTGATCATTTCTCCATTAGAGGTTTGGATGATTCCGCCACCCCGGATTGTAAGTATTTGAGAGCGGCTGATTCTGCGTCTTATTAACCCAATTTGCCGATGACACCTGATCGGATCTGCTCTCTTGCAACACAGGTAAGAATTGACAATCCTGAGGTCTGTGGTCCGAAGTCTCACAAATCGTGCAAATCTCAGCTTTTGACTTTTCGGATTCTATGACTTCCAATTTTTTAGATAACGTAGCTACAAGGGCTTGTAAGCTAGTGTCCTCTTTGACCTCATATCTGCCCCCGCCACTGATTGCTCGGATAGGTTGGGCAGCTATCGGCACCCGTTCTGGTTGTGCGTTCCACTACTGGGCACTCTTAGCGAGACAGTCTAAAAATGATAAGCCCTTGTCTAGTTCCTTACGGAAGAATATCCCATTGCACATAGACTGGACAAATTGTTTGCACACAGGGGTTAAACCAGTAAAAAAATAATTCACTAACCTCCACGATTCGAAACCATGGTGTGGGCATATGTTCATCAAGTCCTTAAATCTCTCCCAACATGCTTGGAATGTCTCACCATCTTTTTGCATGAACTGACTGATCTGCTCCTATAGGTACTGAGTTCTCTGAAGAGGAAAAAATTTATGTAAGAACTCACGCTGCATTTCAGCCCAACTAGTAATAGAGTTAGGGCGCAAAGCCTTTCAGAGAAAAGGGGAACAAACGCAGTTTAATGTATTCATCAGTCCTAGCCCTATTAACGAAAGTGGTGCAAACCATCTCAAAGTCTGTCAAGTGTTGGTACGGACTCTCAGAGTCCATCCCGTGAAATTGGGGAATCACAGATAACATGCCATGCTTAAGAGTGAAATTCGGGGCATCCTGGGGCAACACAATGCATGAAGGTGTAGATGTGCGTGTAGGCTGTAGAAAATCTTCAAGTGTACGTGGTGCATGTGCAGCCATAGCTTCTTCAAAATAATTGCCAAACATATTATTCAGTTCAAATTCAGAATCACTCGCAGGACTAACAGGTGAACAGTCAAACTTAGTGCTATGTGTATTCCTACTAGTGCTAGGTGAAAGTCTACACAATCGATTCGAATTATCTCGAACCCAGGGCATCAAACATCACAATCGCCAATAGAAATCCACTAACACGGCAATAGACAAAATTTGTTTTTTTTTCAATTTTTCAATTTTCAATTTTTTTCATTTTTTTTATTTAATAAAAGAAAAGCAAAAAAATAATTGAGAAAACGCAAAATTCGAAATTAAAACTGGCAAATCCCTGGCAACGGCGCTAAAAACTTGACTCACTCGAAAAATGAGCAGCTCGAAAGCTATCCCAAGTATAGGAGTTACGTCGTGTAATACTAAGCCCAAGGGCTAGATCGTCTCCTCAGGGAATGCGTTTAATCTCAGATTTTACGTTCTTCCAATCGAAATTAAAAAGGTACTGAACTCAGTTCAGATTCGGGTTTTTCAATAGTTGTTCAATTTTACGTTTGCCGAATTAAATGACACGTAATTTAAAAACCCTAAAACTAACATGCACTAAATAAAAGAAAACAAGAATAGAAACCCTATGTCTACTTAAGGAAACATTGGGACACGCACTAATTAAAAATAGAAACTACAAATAAGGAATTAAAACATGCTAGAATATAAACTCTAATCTACCTAAGGAAACATTAAAGCACGTGTCAATTAAAGAAGGGAACTTTGAATATGAAATTAAAAACACACAATAGAAACTAAACCAAACACACACACACGCAATAAAAACCGAACCTTTAATCACGAATTAAAAACTCGAACTAAAATAAACTATTAATGATTTAACCGATAACAGAATACGATAAATAAAAACATAAACTCTAATAAAAACCGAACCTAAATTAAACCGAACTTCAATCAAAAATCAAATTTTACGAAAGAAAGGCACTAAATTACTTTCTAAAATAAAGACAATTTTTTTTCTTTTTGTATTTTATTCAAGAAATCAAACTTAACATACTCAAACAAAAAAAAAACAAAACCAACAAAAATAACTTTAATGGAAACATAATACTCAATAAAACAAAGAATTTAAATTCCCTAAACAATAACAATTTAACTTAAACTTTACTTGGAATAAAAAAAAAAGAAAACTAGACATTGATGGAGAATGGAAGAAATAGGAACAACCAAACAAATAATAAACTAAATAATTTAACTAAATAATTTAAAAACAAAGCACTTTCAATTGCAATAAAAGGAGAAAGAGAGAGAGTAAAACAGAGCAGCTTGAAGGAACTCCTCCTCGGGTCTGTCGAGCAAGATGGCTGGTTGCAGTGGTGGAACTCCTCCTCGGGTCTGCTGTGGAGTTGCTGGCCGAAAGTACTGCTCACAGGTTGCTGGAGTGGCCGTGGAGAAGGAACTCTGCTGGTGTTGGCCGAGAGAGGAGGAGCCTCTGCTGGTGTTGTGGTAGCCGGCTGCTGCTGGAGAGTGGTTGGTACAAAGTTCTGCTGGAGTGCTGGCAGTAGCAAGGAGATGGCCTCGTGTTGGCCGTGCTGGTTCTGGAGCAACCCGAAGGCAGAAGTGAGGCTCTCGGGTCTTCAAAGTTCTGGAATTTCTGTGCTTGCAGGGATGAACAGAGGAGGGTGTTGGTGCTTCCGGGTGAGTAACCGAGAGGAATAGGGCTGAGTGAGTATGAGAGAATGAAAGGGGGAGAGAGCAACCAAGGGGATACAGAGGGAGAACGAGAATAAGCAAGGTACACAGAGAGAAGAAGAAGAAGATGAAGAAGAAAGGATAGGAGAAAAGAAGATGGAATAGCAAAACTTAAGGAAAAAAACAGAGAAAGAAGAAGGAGAAGAGAGGATGGGAGACGGCTCCTCAAAGGGAAGAAAAGAATTTAAAGGAGAAGGCAGTGCCCTAGGACCCAGCAAAGAAACCCCCGGCCAGGTCACATCAGTACCCCATTCGAATATACATTTTTTTCATTTTTTATTATTCTCTGTTCGTCACAAATTCTGCTCTTCTGGAGCCTGTATCTCACAAAACTCAAAACACAAAAGTTGTAGATGATCCTTTCCCCTTTCTCCAGATATTTGAATCGTCTCAATTGGAGCCTGGACGGAAAAGTTATACATGAATTACGAATAGGTGTTGGTTTTGATTCCCGGGAATTTTCCTGCGACAAAAAAAATACCAAAACTTTATAAATAGTGCAATAAATTTCAGGAATGATGATTTTGGCATTTTATTAAAATATTGGACAATTTTAGATATTTAATTAAAAATATAAACCGTAAAGCCCGGGTTAAACGTCCAATTACGCAGTTTCGGCGCGTAATCAGGGTTTAGTGTTTAGTGTTTTGGGTTTTGGGTTTGGTGTTTAGGCTCTGTGTTTAGGGTTTAGGGTTTACGGTTTAGGGTTTAGGGTTTATGGTTTGGGCTTTGGGTTTACGGTTTTGGGTTTTGGGTTTTGGGTGTAGGATGAAGGGTGTAAGGGTTTAGGATTTAAGGTTTAGGGTTTTTGCCTAGGGTTTAGGGTTTGGGGTTTAGGGTTTAGTGTTTCAGGTTTAGTGTTTTGGGTTTAGTGTTTAGGATTTGGGGTTGAGGAATCAAGGTTTAGGGTTTAGGGTCTAGGGCTTAGGGTTTTGGGTTTTGGGCTTGGTGTTTAGGGTTTAGGGTTTTGGTTTAAGGGTTTAGCGTATGGGGTTTAGGGTTTAGGGTTTATGGATTAGGGTTAGAGTTAAGGGTTTAGGGTTTAGGGTTTAGGGTTTGGGGTTTAGGTTTTAAGGTTTTTGATTTTAGTGTTTAGGGTTCGAGGTTTAGGGTTTAGGGTTTAGTGTTTAGGTCTTAGGGTTCAGGGTTTTGGGTTTTGGGTTTAGGGTTTAGGGTTTAGGGTTAACGATTTAGGGTTTGGGGTTTAGGGTATTAGGGTGTAGGGTTTAAGGTTTTGGGTTTAGTGTTTATGGTTTAAGGTTAAGAATTTTGGGTTTAGGGTTTTAGGTTTAGTGTTTAGGGTTTAGGGTTTGGGGTTTAGGGTTTAGTGTTTAGGTTTTAGGGTTTGGGTTTTGGGTTTAGGGTTTAGGATGTGAGGTTTAGGGTTTAGGGTTTACGGTTTAGGTTTTAGGGTTTAGGATTTAGGGTTTGGGGTTTAGGGTTTAGGGTTTAGGGTTTAAGGTTTTGGCCTAGGGCTTGGGGTTTAAGGTTTAGGGTTTAGGGTTTAGGATTTTGGGGTTTAGGGTTTAGGCCTAGGGTTTAGGGTTTAGTGTTTAGGGTTTAAGTTTTAGGGTTTAGGGTTTTGAGTTTGGGCTTCGGGTTTAGGGTTTAGGGTTTAGTGGTTAGGGTTAGAGAATAGGGATTAGGATTTAGGGTTTAGGGTTTAGGTTTTGGGGTTTAGTGTTTAGGGTTTAGGGTTTGGGGCTTAGGGGTTCGATTTTAGGGTTTTGGGTTTAGGGTTTTTTAGTTAGGGTTAAGGGTTTGGGCTTTAGGGTTTTGGGTTTTGGGTTTAGAGGTTTAGAATTGAGGGTTTAGGATTTAGGCGTAGGGTTTAGGGTTTAGCGTTTGGGTTTTATGTTTAGGGTTTAGGGTTTAGGATTTTGGGTTTAGGGTTTAGGGATTGGGGTTTAGGATTTAGGGTTTAGTGTTAGAGTTAAGGGTTTAGGGTTTAGGTTTTGGGTTTTGGGTTTAGAGTTTAGGGTTTAGGGTTTACGGTTTTAGGGTTTAGGGTTTGAGGTTAAGGGTTTAGGGTTTAGGGTTTAGGGTTTAGGGTTTGGGTTTAAGGGTTTAGGGTTTAGGGTTTAGGGTTTAGGGTTTAGGGTTTAGGGTTTAGGGTTTAGGGTTTAGGGTTTAGGGTTTAGGGTTTAGGGTTTATGGTTTAGCATTTAGGGTTTAGGGTTTAGGTTTATGGTTTAGAGTTTACGTTTTAGGTTTTATGGTTTGGGGTTTAGGTTTTGAGGTTTAGGGTCTTAGTGTTTAGGGTTCGAGGTTTAAAGTATAGGGCTAAGGGTTTATGTCTTAGGGTGTAGGGTTTAGGGTTTAGTGTTAGAGGTTTATGATTTGGGCTTTAGGGTTTTGTGTTTAGGGCCTAGGGTTTAGGGTTAAGTGTTTATGGTTTAGGGTTTAGAATTTTGGGTTTAGGGTTTAGGGTTTAGTTTTTAGGGTCTAGTGTTTAGGGTTTAGGGTTTAGGGTGAAGGGTTTAGTGTATTGGTTTAGGGTTTAGGGTTTTGGGTTTTGGGTTAACGGTTCAGGGTTAGAGTTAAGGGTTTAGGCTTTAGGGTTTTGGGTTTTAAGTCAGAGTTAAGGGTTTAGGGTTTAGGGTTTAGGGTTTAGGGTTTAGGGTTTAAGGTTTTAGGTTTGGGTTTAGGGTTCAGGGTTTTACGGTTTAGGGTTTAAGGTTTAGGGTTTAGGGTTTAGGGTTTAGGGTTTCGATTTTAGGGTTTACTGTTTAGGATTTAGGGTTTAAGGTTTACGGTTCAGGGTCTAGGGTTTAGGGTTTAAGGTTTAGGCCTAGGGTTTAGGGTTTAAGGTTTAAGGTTTCGGGTTTAGGGTTTAGGGTTTACAGGTTTCGGATTTAGGGTTAGGGTTTAGGCCCAGGGTTTAGGGTTTACGGTTTATGGTCTAGGTTTTAGGTTTTAGTGTTTAGGGTTTAGGTTTTAGGGTTTAGGGTTTAGGGTTTAAGGTTTAGGGTTTATGGTTTAGGGATTAGTGTTTCGGGTTTAGGCCTTAGGCATTACGGTTTAGGGTTTAGGGTTTCGGGTTAGGGTTTAGAGTTTGGGGTTTAGGATTTAGGGCCAGGCATTAGGGTTTAGGGTTTAGGCTTTAGGCTTTAGGGTTTAAGGTTAGTGTTTAGGGTTTAGGGTTTAGGGCTTAGGGTTTAGGGTTTCAGGTATAAGGTTTGAGGTTTAGTGTTTAGGGTTTAGGGTTTGCGGATTCAGTATTAGGGCATAGGGTTTAGGGTTTAGGGGTTTAGGGTTTAGGGTTTATGGTTTAGGGGTTTAGTATTTAGGGTTTAGGGTTTAGGGTTTAGTGTTTAGGGTTTAGGGTTTATGGTTTAGGGTTTAGTGTATAGGGTTTTGGGTTTAGGGTTTAGGGCTTAAGGTTTAGGGTTTAGGGTTTAGGGTTTAGTGTTTGGGGTTTAGTGTTAGGGTTTAGGGTTTAGGGTTTAGGGGTTTAGGGTTTAGGGTTTAGGGTTTTGTATTTATTGTCTAGGGTTTAGGGTTAAGGTTTAGGGTTAATGGTTTAGGGTTTAGGGTTTAGGGTTTAGGGTTTAGTGTTTCGGGTTTAGGGCTTAGGGATTAGGGTTTAAGGTTTAGGGTTTATGGTTTAGGGTTTAGGGTTTGGGTTTAGGGTTTAGGGTTTAGGATTTTGGGTCAGGCATTAGGGTTTAAGGTTCACGCTTTAGGCTTTAGGGCTTAGGGTTTACGGGGTAGTGTTTAGGGTTTAGGATTTAGGGCTTAGGGTTTAGTGTTTAGGGTTTAGGGTTTGGGATTTACGGTTTAGGGTTTAGCGGTTTAGTATTTAGGGTTTAGTGTTTAGGGCTTTGAGTTTAGGAGTTTAGTATTTATGGTTTTGGGTATAGGGTTTAGGGCTTAGGGGTTTACGATTTAGGGTTTAGGGTTTTGGCCTAGGGTTTAGGGCTTAGGGTTTAGGGTTTAGGGTTTAGGGTTTAGTGTTTAGGGTTTAGGGCTTAGGGTTTAGGGTTTAGGGTTTAGGGTTTAGTGTTTAGGGTTTAGGGTTTAGGGTTTTGGGTTTTGTGTATCGGGTTTGGGGTTTATGGTTTAGGGTCTAGGGTTAGGGTTTAGCGTTTAGGGTTTAGGGTTTCGGGTTAGGGTTTAGGGATTAGGGTTTAGGGTTTTGGGTTTAGGGTTTTGTGTTAGGGGTTTGGTGTTTAGGGTTTTGGGTTTTGGGCTTAGGGTTTGGGGTTTAGGGTTTAGGGTTTAGGTTTTAGTGCTTTGAGTTTAGGGATTAGGGTTTATGGTTTAGGGTTTAGTATTTCGGGTTTAGGGCTTCGTGATTGGGGTTTAGGGTTTAGGGTTTATGGTTTATGGTTTAGGGTTAGGATTTAGAGTTTAGGGTTTAGGATTTAGGGCCAGGGATTAAGGTTTAAGCTTTAGGCTTTAAGCTTTATGTTTTAAGGTTTAGTATTTAGGGTTTAGGGTTTATGACTTAGGGTTTAGGGTTTAGGGTATAGGGTTTGGGGTTTAGGGTTTAGGGTTTAGGGATTCAGTATTAGGGTATAGGGTTTAGGGTTTAGGGGTTTAGTATTTAGGGTATAGGGTTTAGGGTTTAGTGTTTAGGGGTTTAGGGTTTAGGGTTTAGGGTTTAGGCCTAGGGTTTATGGTTTAGGGTTTAGTGTTTAGGGTTTAGTGTTTAGGGTTTAGGGCTTAGGATTTAAAGTTTATTGTTTAGGGTTTAGGGTTTAGTGTTTAGGGTTTAGGGTTTAGTGCTTAGGGTTTAGGGTTTAGGGTTTAGTGTTTAGTGTTTAGTGTTAGGGTTTAGGGTTAAGGATTTTGTGTTTATTGTCTAGGGTTTAGGGTTAAGGTTTAGGGTTATTGGTTTAGGGTGGTGGGTTTAGGGTGTAGGGTTTAGTGTTTTGGGTTTGGGGCTTAGGGATTAGGGTTTGTGGTTTAGGGTTTATGGTTTAGGGTTTAGGGTTTGGGTTGAGGGTTTAGGATTTAGGGTGAGGTATTAGGGTTTAGGGTTTAGGATTTAGGGTCAGGGATTAGGGTTTAGGGTTCACGCTTTAGGCTTTAGGGCTTAGGGTTTAAGGTTTAGTGTTTAGGGTTTAGGATTTAGGGCTTAGGGTTTAGGGTTTAGGGTTTAGGGTTTGGGGTTTACGGTTTAGGGTTTAGGGGTTTAGTATTTAGGGTTTAGGAGTTTAGTATTTTGGGTTTAGGGTATAGGGTTTAGGGTTTAGGGGTTTATGATTTAGGGTTTAGGGTATAGGGTTTAGTGTTTAGGATTTAAGGCTTATGGTTTAGGGTTTAGGGTTTAGTGTTTAGGGTTTAGGGTTTAGGGTTTAGAGTTTTGTGTATAGGGTTTCGGGTTTATGGTTTAGGGTCTAAGGTTAGGTTTTAGCGTTTAGGGTTTAGGGTTTTGGGTTACGGTTTAGGGATTAGGGTTTAGGGTTTTGGGTTTAGGGTGTAGTGTTTAGGGTTTAGTGTTTACGGTTTTGGGTTTGGGGCTTAGGGTTTAGAGTTTTGCGTTTTGGGTTTTATAGTTAGGGTTTAGGGTTTGGGGTGTAGGGTTTTGGGTTTTGGGTTTAGAGGTTTAGAATGTAGGGTTTAGGGTTTAGGCCTAGGGTTTAAGGTTTAGGGTTTGGGGTTTTGGGATTTATGTTTAAGGTTTCTTGTCTACGGTTTAGGGTTTAGCGATTAAGATTTAGGCTTTGGTGTTTAGGGTTAGAGTTAAGGGTTTAGGGTTTATGTTTTGGGTTTTGGTTTAGGGTTTAGTGTTTTAGGGTTTAGGGTTTGAGGTTTAGGGTTTAGGGTTTAGGGTTTAGGTTTTAGGGTTTAGGGTTTAGGGTTTAGGGTTTTGGGTTTAGGGTTTAAGGTTTAGGCCTAGGGTTTAGGGTTTAAGGTTTAAAGTTTAGGGTTTAGGGTTTAGGGTTTAGGGTTTAGGGGTTTAGGATTTAGGGTTTAGGGTTTAGGTCTAGGGTTTAGAGTTTAGGTTTTTGGGTTTATGGTTTGGGGTTTAGGTTTTGAGGTTTAGGGTTTTAGGGTTTAGGGTTCGAGGTTTAGGGTTTAGCGTTAAGGGTTTAGGTCTTAGGGTTTAGGGTTTAGGGTTAAAGGTTTATGGTTTGGGGTTTAAGGTTTAGGGTTTAGGGCCTAGGGTTTAGGGTTAAGTGTTTATGGTTTAGGGTTTAGGATTTTGGGTTTAGGGTTTAGGGTTTAGTGTTTAGGGTCTAGTGTTTAGGGTTTAGGGTTTAGGGTAAAGGGTTTAGTGTATAGGTCTAGGGTTTAGGGTTTCGGGTTAATGGTTCAGGGTTAGATTTAAGGGTTTAGGGTTTAGGGTTTAGGGTTTAGGGTTTAGGGTTTAGGGTTTAGGGTTTCAGCGGATTGGGTTAGAGTTAAGGGTTTAGGGTTTAGGGTTTAGGGTTTGGGGTTTAGGGTTTGGGGTTTACGGTTTGGGTTTTGGGGTTTATGGTTTAGGGTTTAGGGTTTAGGGTCTAGGGTTTAAGGTTTAAGGTTTAAGGTTTAAGGTTTGGGCTTTGGGGTTTAGGGTTTAGGGGTTTAGGATTTAGGGTTTAACATTTTTAGGGTTTAACGTTTTGTCCTCGGGTTTAGGGTTTAGGGTTTAGGGTCTGGGGTTTAGGGTTTAGGTTTTAGGGTTTAGGGTTTATGGTTAGGGCTACGGGTTTAGGGTTTAGGGTTTAGGTTTTAAGGATTAGGGTTTAGGGTTTAGTGTTTAGGGTTTAGGGTTTAGGGTTTAGGGTTTAGGGTCTATGGTGTTGGTTTTAGTGTTTAGGTTTTAGGGTTTAGGATTTTGGGTATAGGCATTTAGGGTTTAGTGTTTAAGGGTTAGTGTTTAGGGTTATGGATTTGGGTTTTGGGTTTTGGGTTTTTGGTTTTGGGTTAGGGATCAGGGTTTTTGGTTTAGGGATTAGAGTTTAGGGTTTAGGGTTGGGGCTTAGGGTTTAGGGTTTAGTGTTTAGGGTTTAGGGTTTAGCACGTTGGGTTTAGGGTTTAGTGTTTAGTGTTTAGTGTTAGGTTTTAAGGTTTAGGGTTTAGGGTTTAGGGTTTAGGGTTTAGGGTTTAGGGTTAGGGCATAGGGTTTAGGGTTTTGCGTTTAGTGTTTATGGTCTAGGGTTTAGGGTTAAGGTTTAGGGTTAATGGTTTAGGGTTTGGAGTTTAGGGTTTAGGGTTTTGTGTTTTGGGTTTAGGGTTTAGGGATTAGGGTTTAGGGTTTAGGCTTTAAGATTTAGGGTCAGGGATTAGGGTTTAGTGTTTAGGGTTAAGGGTTTAGGGCTTAGGGTTTAGGGTTTAGGGTTTAGGGTTTAGGGTTTGGGGTTTAGTGTTTAGGGTTTAGGTCTTCAGTATTAGGGTATAGTGTTTAGGGTTTAGGGGTTTTGTATTTAGGGTGTAGGGTTTTGGGTTTTGTGTTTAGGGGTTTAGTATTTAGGGTTTAGGGTTTTGGGTTTAGGGTTTAGGGTTTAGGGGTTTACGATTTTGGGTTTAGGGTTTAGGCCTAGGGTTTAGGGTTTAGGGTTTAGGGTTTAGGGTTTAGTGTTTAGGGTTTAGGGCTTAGGATTTAGGGTTTAGGGTTTAGGGTTTAGTGTTTAGGGTTTTTTTTTTTAGGGTTTAGGGTTTAGAGTTTGGTGTATATGATTTGGGGTTTAGGGTTTAGGGCTTAGGGTTTATGGTTTAGGGTTTAGTGTTTAGGGTTTAGTGTTATTGTTTAAGGTTTGGGGTTTAGGGTTTAGGGTTTAGGGTTTAGGGTTTAGGGTTTACTGTTTATGGTTTAGGGTTTAGCGTCAAGGTTTAGGGTTAACAGTTTAGGTTTTAGTGTTTAGGGTTTTGGGTTTAGGGTTTAGTCTTCAGTGTTTCGGGTTTAGGGCTTAGGGATTAGCGTTTTGGGTTTATGGTTTAGGGTTTAGGGTTTAGGGTTAGGGTTTAGGGTTTAGGGTTTAGGATTTGGGGTCACGGATTAGGATTTAGTGTTTAGGCTCTAGGCTTTAGGGTCTAAGGTTTTCTGTTTAGAGTTTAGGGTTTAGGGCTTATGGTTTGGGGTTTAGGGTTTAGGCTTTTGGGTTTAATGTTTCAGTATTAGGGAATAGGGTTTAGGGATTAGGGGTTTGGTATTTAGCGTTTAGGGTTTAGGGGCATACGATTTTGGGTTTAGGGTTTAGGCCTAGGGTTTTGGGTTTATGGTTGAGGGTTTAGGGTTTAGTGTTTATGGTTTTAGTGTATAGGGTTTAGGGTTTAGGGTTTAGGGCTTAGTATTTAGGGTTTAGGGTTTAGGGTTTAGGGTTTAGGGTTTAGGGTTTAGTGTTTATGGTCTAGGGTTTAGGGTTAAGGTTTAGGGTCAATGGTTTAAGGTTTAGGGTTTTGGGTTTAGGGTTTAGTGTTTAGGGGTTACCATTTGGGGCTTAGAGTTTAGTGTTTAGGGTTTAGGGTTTAAGGTCTAGGGTTAGGGTTTAGCGTTTAGTGTTTAGGGTTAGGGTTTAGTGATTAGGGTTTAGGGTTTTGGACCTAGGGCTTAGGGTTTAGGTCTTAGAGTTTAGGGTTTAGCGTTTAGGGTTTAGGGTTAGGGCATATGGTTTAGGGTTTAGCGTCAAGGTTTAGGGTTAACGGTTTAGGGTTTAGGGTTTAGGGTTTTGGGTTTAGGGTTTAGGGTTTAGGGTTTAGTGTTTAGTGTTTTGGGTTTACTGCTTAAGGATTAGGGTTTAGGGTTTAGGGTTTATGGTTTAGGGTTTAGGGTTTAGGGTTTAGGGTTTAGTGTTTTGGATTTAGTGATTAGGGTTTTGGGTTTTGGACCTAGGGCTTAGGGTTTAGGTCTTAGAGTTTAGGGTTTAGCGTTTAGGGTTTAAGGTTAGGGCATATGGTTTAGGGTTTAGCGTCAAGGTTTAGGGTTAACGGTTTAGGGTTTAGTGTTTAGGGTTTAGGGTTTAGGGTTTAGGGTTTAGTGTTTAGTGTTTTGGGTTTACTGCTTAGGGATTAGGGTTTACGGTTTAGGGTTCATGGTTTAGGGTTTAGGGTTTAGGGTTTAGTGTTTTGGATTTAGAATCAGGGATTAGGGTTTAGGGTTTAGTCTTTAGGCTTTAGGGTGTATGGTTTTGTGTTTAGGGTTTAGGGTTTATGGATTAGGGTTCAGGGTTCAAGGTGGTTTAGGCTTTGGGGTTTAAGGTTTCAGTATTAGGGAATAGGGTTTAGGGTTTAGGGGTTTGGTATTTAGGGTTTAGGGTTTAGGGTTTAGGGTTTAGGGGTTTAGTATTTGGGGTTTAGGACTTAGGGTTTAGGGTTTAGGGGTTTACGATTTTGGGTTTAGGGTTTTGGCCTAGGGTTTTGGGTTTATGGTTGAGGGTTTAGGGTTTAGTGTTTAAGGTTTAGGGCTTAGGATTTAGGGTTTAGGGTTTAGGGTTTAGGGTTTAGGGTTTAGGGTTTAGGGATTGGTGTATAGGGTTTGGGGTTTAGGGTTTAAGGTTTCGGGTTTACGGTTTACTATTTAGGGTTTAGTGTTGGGGTTTAGGGTTTTGGGTTTAGGGTTTAGGGTTAGGGCATAGGGTTTAGGGTTTAGGGTTTAGGGTTTAGTGTTTATGGTCTAGGGTTTAGGGTTTAGGTTTAGGGTTAATGGTTTAAGGTTTAGGGTTTAGGGTTTAGGGTTTAGGGTTTAGCATTTGGGGCCTAGGGTTTAGTGTTTTGGGTTTATGGTTTAGGGTCTAGGGTTAGGGTTTAGCCTTTAGGGTTTAGGGTTTAGGGTTAGGGTTTACTGATTAGGGTTTAGGGTTTAGGACTTAGGGTTTAGGGTTTAGCGTTAGGGTTTAGCGTTTAGTGTTTAGGGTTTAGGGTTTAGGACTTAGGGCTTAGGGTTTAGTGTTTAGTGTTTAGTGTTTAGTGTTAGGGTTTAGGGTAAGGGGATAGGGTCTAAGGTTTATGGTTTAGGGTTTAGTGCGTATGTTCTAAGGTTTAGGGTTGAGGTTTAGGGTTAATGGTTTAGGGTTTAAGGGTTTAGGGTTTAGGGTTTAGTGTTTCGGGTTTAGGGCTTAGGGATTGGGGTTTAGGGTTTAGGGTTTATTGTTTAGGGTTTAGGGTTTAGGGTTAGGGTTTTAGGTTTAGGGTTTAGGGTTTTGGATTTAGGGTCAGGGATTAGGGTTTAGGATTAGGCCTTAGGCTTTCGGGTTTAAGGTTTTATGCTTTGGGTTTAGAGTATAGGGCTTAGGGTTTAGGCTTTAGGGTTTGGGGTTTGGGGTTTAGGGTTTCAGTATTAGGGTACAGGGCTTTGGGTTTAGAGGTTTAGTACTTTGGGTTTAAGGTTTCAGGGTTTAGTATTTAGCGTTTGGGGATTAGGGTTTAGTCTTTAGGGGTTTATCATTTTGGGTTTAGGGTTTAGGCCTAGGGGTTAGGGTTTATGGTTTAGTGTTTAGGGTTTAGGGCTTTGGATTTAGGGTTTAGGGTTTAGCGTTTAGCGTTTAGGGTTTAGGGTTTAGGGTTTGGTGTATAGGGTCTGGGGTTTAGGGTTTAGGATTTCGGGTTTTGGGTTTAGTGTTTAGGGTTTAGTGTTAAGGTTTAGGGTTTAGGGTTTTGGGTTAAGGCATAGGGTTTAGGGTTTAGGGTTTAAGGTTTTGTTTTTATGGTCCAGGGTTTAGAGTTAAGGTTTAGGGTTAATGGTTTAGGGTTTAGGGTTTAGTGTTTTGGGTTTAGGGCTTAGTGATTAGGGTTTAGGGTTTAGGGTTTATGGTTTAGGGTTTAGGGCATAGGGTTAGGGTTTAGGGTCTAGGGTTTATGGTTTTGGATTTAAATGTCAGGGATTAGGGTTTAAGGTTTAGGGTTTAGCCTTTAGGGTTTAAGGTATAAGGTTTAGTGTTTAGGGTTTAGGGTTTAGGGCTAAGGGTTTAGGGTTTAAGGTTTAGGGTTTAGGGTTTGGGGTTTGGGGTTTAGGGTTTAGGGTTTCAATATTGGGGTATAGTGTTTAGGGTTTAGGGGTTCGGTATTTAGGGTTTAGGGTTTAGGGTTTAGTGTTTAGGGTTTAGGGCTTAGGTTTTAGGGTTTAGGGTTTAGGGTTTTGGGTTTAGGGTTTAGATTTTTGAGCTTAGTGTTTAGGGTTTAGGGTTTGGGACTTATGGTTTAGGGTTTTGGGTTTAGAGGTTTAGAATTTATGGATAAGGGTCTAGGCCTGGGATTCCGGGTTCAGGGTTTGGGGTTTAGGGTTTTATGTTTAAGGTTTAAGGTTTTGGATTTAGGGTTTAGGATTTAGGGATTTGGGTTTTCGGTTTAGGGTTTAGGGTTAGAGTTTAGGGTTTTGGGTTTTGAGTTTAGGGTTTTAGGGTTTAGGGTTTAAGGTTTAGGCGTTAGGGTTTAAGGTTTAGAGTTTAGGGGTCTAGGATTTAGGGTTTAGGGTTTAGGGTTTAGGCCTAGGGTTTAGAGTTTAGGTTTTTGGGTTTATGGTTTGGGGTTTAGGTTTTGAGATTTAAGGTTTTAGGGTTTAGGGTTCGAGGTTTAGGGTTTAGGGTGAAGGTTTTAGGTCCTAGGGTTTAGGGTTTAGGGTTTAGGGTTAATGGGTTAGGGTTTTGGGTTTAGGGTTTAGGGTTTAGGGCCTAGGGTTTTGGGTAAAGTGTTTATGTTTTAGGGTTTAGGATTTTGGGTTTAGGGTTTAGGGTTTAGGGTTTAGAGTAAAAGGTTTTGTGTATAGGTTTAGGGTTTAGGGTTTCGGGTTAACGATTCTGGGTTAGAGTTAAGGGTTTAGGGTTTAGGGTTTTCGGGTTTTGGGTTAGCGTTAAGTGTTTAGGCTTTAGGCTTTAGGGTTTTAGGTTTACGGTTCAGGGTTAGAGTTAAGGGTTTAGGGTTTGGGGTTTTAGTGTTTTGTGTTAGAGTTAAGGGTTTAGGCTTTAGGCTTTAGGGTTTTAGGTTTAGGGTTTGGGGTTTAGGGTTTTAGGGTTTAGGGTTTAGGGATTTGGTTTTAGGGTTTAGGGTTTAGGGTTTAGGGCTTAGGGCTTAGGGTTCAAGGTCTAGGGTTTAGGGTTTTCGGTTTAGGGTTTAAGGTTTAGGCCTAGGGTCTAGGGTTTCAGATTTAAGGTTTAGGGTTTAGGGTTTAGGGTTTAGGGTTTGGGGTTTAGGGTTTAGGGTTTAGGGATTTAGTATTTAGGGTTTGGGGTTTGGGGTTTAAGGTTTAGGGGTTTACGATTTTTGGTTTAGGGTTTAGGGTTTATGGTTTTTGGTTTAGTGTTTAGGGTTTAGGGCTTAGGATTCAGGGTTTAGGGTTTAGGGTTTAGTGTTTTGGATTTAGGGTTTAGGGTTTGGTGTATAGGGTTTTGGCTTTAGGGTTTAGGGCTTAGGTTTTATGGTTTAGGGTTTAGGGTTTAGTGTTTAGGGTTTAGGGTTTTGGGTTTAGGGTTAGGGCATAGGTTTTAGGGTTTAGGGTTTAGTGTTTATGGTCTAGGGTTTAGGGTTAAGGTTTAGGGTTAATGGTTTAGGGTTTAGGGTTTAGGGTTTAGTGTTTCAGGTTTAGGGCTTAGGGATTAGGGTTTAGGGTTTAGGGTTTAGGGTTTAGGGTTAGGGTTTAGGGTTTAGGGTTTAGGGTTTAAGGTTTAGGATTTAGGGGGTCAGGGATTTGGGTTTAGGCTATTGGCTTTAGGGTTTAGGGCTTAGGGTTTAAGGTTTTGTATTTAGGGTTTAGGGTTTAGGGCTAAGGGTTTATGGTTTGGGGTTTGCGGTTTAGGTTTTCAGGTTTCAGTATTAGGGTACAGGCTTTAGGGTGTCAGGGTTTAGGGTTTATGGTTTAGGGTTTAGTGTTTATGGTTTAGGGCTTAGGGTTTTGGGTTTAGGGTTTAGGGTTTAGGTTTTAAAATTTAGTGTTTAGGGTTTGGTGTTTGGGGCTTAGGGTTTTGGGTTTTGGGTTTCGAAGTTTAGAATTTATGGTTTAGGGTTTAGGCCTAGGGTTTGGGGTTTTGGGTTTAGGGTTTGATGTTTAGGATTTAGTGTTTAGGGTTTAGGGATTTGGTTAAGGGTTTAGGGTTTAGGTTTAGGGTTTAACGTTTTGGGCTTACGGTTCAGGGTTAGAGTTAAGGGTTAAAGGTTTAGGGTTTTAGGGTTTTCGGTTAGAGTTAAGGGTTTAGGGTTTAGGCTTTATGGTTTTAGGTTTAGGGTTTAGGGTTTTAGGGTTTAGGGTTTGAGGTTTAGGGTTTAGGTTTAGGGCTTAGGGTTTTGCGTTTTGGGTTCAGGGTGTAGGGTGTAGGGTTTAGGGTTTTCGGTTCAAGGTTTAAGCTTTAGGCCTAGGGTTTTGGGTTTAAGGTTTAAGGTTTAGGGTTTAGGGTTTAGGGTTTAGGGGTATAGGATTTAGGGTTTAGGGTTTAGGCCCAGGGTTTAGGGTTTAGGGTTTAGCGTCTAGGGTTTAGGGTTTAGGTTTTAAGGTCTAGGGTCTAGGGTTTATGGTTACGGCTTCGGGTTTAGGGTTTATGGTTTAGGTTTTAGTTTTTAGGGTTTAGGGTTTAGGGTTTAGGGTTTAGGGTTTGGGGTTTGGTGTTTAGGGTTTAGGGTTCAGGGCTTTGGGTTTAGGGTTTGGGGTTAATCGTTTTGGGTTTAGGGTTTAGGTGTTAGGGTTTACGGTTTAGGGTTTAGGGTTTAGGGTATAGGGGTTTAGGGTTTAGGGTTTAGGGTTTAGGGTTTAGGGTTTGGGATTTGGGTTTAGGGATTAAGGTTTAGTATTTAGGGTTTGGGATTAGCGTTTAGTGTTTAAGGTTTAAGGTTTACGGTCTGGTGTTTAGGGTTTAGTGGTAGCGTTTAGGGTTTACGGTTTAAGGTTTAGGGTTTAGGATTGGGTCATAGGGTTTGTGGTTTAGGGTTTACGATTAAGTGTTTATGGTCTAGGGTTTAGAGTCAAGGTTTAGGGTTAATGGTTTAGGGTTTAGGGTTTAGGGTTTTGGGTTTAGTGTTTCATGTTTACGACTTAGGGATTTTGGTTTAGGGTTTAGGGTTTATGGTGTAGGGTTTAGGTTTTAGGGTTAGGGTTTACGATTTAGAGTTTAGGATTTGGGGTCAGGGATTAGGGTTTAGGCTTTTGGCTTTAGGGTTTAGGGTTTAAGGTTTATTGTTTAGGGTTTAGGGTTTAGGGCTTAGGTTTTATGGTTTAGGGTTGAGGGTTTGGGGTTTAGGGTTTAGGGTTTAAGGTTTCAGTATTAGGGTATGTGGTTTAGGGTTTAGGGGTTTAGTATTTAGGGTTTAGGGTTTAGGGTTTAGGGGTTTAGCATTTAGGGTTTAGGGATTTTGTATTTAGGGTTTAGGGTTTAGGGTTTAGGGGTTTATGATTTTGGGTTTAGGGTTTAGGCCTAGGGTTTAGGGTTTAGGGTTTAAGGTTTAGGGTTTAATGTTTTGGGTTTATTGCTTATGATTTAGGGTTTAGGGTTTAAGGTTTAGGGTTAGGGCATAGGGTTTAGGGTTTAGGGTTAGGGCATAGGGTTTAGGGTTTTGGGTTTTGGGTTTAGTGTTTATGGTCTAGGGTTTAGGGTTAAGGTTTAGGGTTAATGGTTTAGGGTTTAGGGTTTTGGGTTGAGTGTTTCGGGTTTAGGGATTAGGGATTAGGGATTAGGGTATAGTGTTTAGTGTTTCGAGTTTGGGGATTAGGGATTTGGGTTTAGGGTTTAGGGTTTAGGGTTTATGGTTTATGGTTTAGGTTGTAGGATTTACGGTCAGGGATTAGGGTTTAGGGTTTTGGCTTTAGGCTTTAGGGTCTAAGGTTTTGTGTTTAGGGTTTTGGGTTTAGGGCTTAGGGTTTAGGGTTTATGGTTTGGGGCTTAGGTTTTGAGGTTTAGGGTTTTAGGGTTTGGGGTTCAAGGTTTTGGGTTTAGGGTCAAGGGTTTTGGTCTTAGGGTTTAGGGTTTAGGGTTTAGGGTTTAGGGTTTAGGGTTTAGGGTAAATTGTTTATGGTTTAGGGTTTAGGATTTTTGGTTTAGGGTTTAGGGTTTAGTGTTTAGGGTTTAGTGTTTAGGGTTTAGTGTTTAGGGTTTAGGGTTTAAGCTAAAGGGTTTAGTGTATAGGTTTAGGGTTAACAATTTGGGGCTAACGGTTCACGGTTAGAGTTAAGGGTTTAAGGTTTAGGGTTTTAGGCATTATGGTTTTAGGTTTTGGGTTTAGGGTTTTAGGGTTTAGGGTTTGAGGTTTGGGGTTTAGGGTTTAGGGTTTAGGTTTAGGGCTTAAGGTTTAGGGTTTTGGGTTCAGGGTGTAGGGTGTAGGGTTTAGGGTTTTCGGTTCATGGTTTAAGGTTTAGGCCTAGGGTTTAGGGTTTAAGGTTTAAGGATTAGGGTTTAGGGTTTAGGGTTTAGGTTTTAGGGGGATAGGATTTCGGGTTTAGGGTTTAGGCCCAGGGTTTAGGATTTAGGGTTTAGCGTCTAGGGTTTAGGGTTTAGGTTTTAAGGTCTAGGGTGTAGGGTTTAGGATTAGGGCTTCGGGTTTAGGGTTTATGTTTTAGGTTTTAGTTTTTGGGGTTTAGGGTTTTGGGTTTAGGGTTTAAGGTTTGGGGTTTGGTGTTTAGGGTTTAGGGTTCAAGGCTTTGGGTTTAGGGTTTGGGGTCAATGGTTTTGGGTTTAGGGTTTAGGTTTTAGGGTTTAGGGTTTAGGGTTTAGGGTTTAGGGTATAGGGGTTTACGGTTTAGGGTTTAGGGTTTAGGGTTTGGGATTAGGGTTTTGGGTTTAGGGATTAAGGTTTAGTATTTAGGGTTTGGGTTTAGCATTTAGCGTTTAGCGTTTAGGGTTTAAGGTTTACGGTCTGGTGTTTAGGGTTTAGTGGTAGCGTTTAGGGTTTACGGGT
>NW_026652023.1:0-25108 GCF_029873635.1 Malania oleifera
TATTTTTACTTTTTTTTTTTTTTTCTTTTTTTTGGTCATTCTAATACATTTCTACTCACATATAAACACCATATTCCATTATCTTTCACTAATCACATCAATAATTCTCATTTCAATATTTTCTCATAAATTACTCATCGTTATATTTTACACTCCAAAATACCACAATTTAAAATCACTCAAATGCCACACAATTTATCTGATATTTATATCATAATAATTTTCAGACAAAATATCATATGCTCATTTTCACATATTAATTCAAATAATAATTCTAAAAACACTGCTATAATTTATTCTCCTTACCTGACTTATTGAGAGTCTCACTAGAATCCCAAATTCTACGCCCTTGGCGCCCGAAATTCAACTTCTGCAATTTGCATTTTTCTTAAATTAATTAATCTATTTCTTCAAAATAATACTCATCTAACCTTTCCTAGGCTTCATATACCTCAAATTAATATTTAAACTATTATTTAAAACCCCACTTAATTTTCTGAATTTTGCCTACGAGTCCCAAAATTACACCCGCGGCATTCACCCAGTTCATAAATTCCAGAAATCCTGTTTCAACCCCAGATGCTCAATATTTTAGCATTTCTAAATTAATGATAATTAATTAAAAATAAGCCCCTTAATAATCCCTATACCCCAAATTTGAGGTTTTGCCCCAACATCCCCACGAGAATTCTGTTCCGCTATACTTGTAGAGAATCATCCCTAGATTCTCGTGGTGGTGTCAGTTTGTCAATTGAGCTTATATTTTGTAAGAAATTAAAGAAAATGGGGAAAATGGCTTACCCTAGGGAATATGCCTACATCACTCCTACCACCGATCTGCTCCAGTAGAAATGACGGCAGCAGCGAATGAAGTCCAGTGGTATTTTCAGATTTTCGATCGGGCGAAAATCCATCACAAAATCGAGGAGAGAGGGAGAGAGAACTTGCAGAGCTGCAAGTAAAAGAAAAGAAAAGAAAGAAGAAGAAAGGTGGGGGGGCAGGGGGCGTGAAGAAGATGGGTTTAAAAAAAAAAAATTCTTCCTGAAGGCACCTGAAGCTTCTTTGCTTCAGGTGCTTCAACACATATATATATATATATATATATATATATATATATATATATAAAATATATTTAATTAATATTAATAATATATTTTATTAATAAAAATAAAAATAAATTTTAATTATTTTTTTCTTTTTCTTTTTTTTTTAAATCCGATTAATTAATTAATTATTTTATTTATTTATTTATTATTTATTTTATTTTTTTGGAATCATTCCATTAATCTTTTATATCTCTTTTTGGGGTTTTTACATTCTCCCCTCCTTATAAAAATTTCATTCTCGAAATTTTTCATTCCCCTGTTTCCCTTTCTTAGCGAAAACACTTCCAATTTTATTAATTATCCTCACTTATGGAGGAGGAATACCGTGGTTACAACGAGGGTTCTGGGAGATTACAATTATTCAAAATTCTCCCAAAACCATTCACGTTTCAAAACTAAAAACCCTATCTATCCTATGTTACCCTAAACAAATAAAAACTACAATATTATTCCATTCACTTGACTGGCCAGCTCTAAACTCCACTGAATAAATGTAGATATCTCTGACGCATCTGATCCTCTAGTTCCCAGGAAGTCTCCTCAATGGCATGGTTGCGCCACAGAACTTTTACCAATGGAATCTTCTTCATGCGTAGCTTCTGTTCCTTCCAGTCAAGAATCTGCACTAGCACTTTCTCATAAGCTAAAGTGTCTCTCAACTCTAGTGCTTCATAACTGATCACATGGGAGGGGTTTGAGACGTATTTTCTCAACATAGAAACGTGGAATACGTCATGGATCCTAGATAGGACCGGTGGTAATGCCAAACGATAGGCAACTGGACCCACTCTCTCAAGAATCTCGAATGGTCCAATATACCTAGGGCTCAGCTTACCCTTCCTCCCGAACCTCATAACACCCTTCAGCGGTGCCACCTTCAGGAATACATGATCTTCTGTGTCAAACTCCAATTCTCGCAGACGAGTATCGGCAGAATTCTTCTGCCAGCTCTATACTGTTTGGATCCTATCTCTAATGAGTCTGACTTTATCCTGAGTTTGCTGTATCAGCTCTGACCCCAATATTTGTCTCTCCCCAATCTCATCCCAGTACAATGGGGATCGGCACCTCCTGCCATAAAGCACCTCATACGGTGCCATCCCAATGCTGGCCTAGTAGCTGTTATTATACGCAAATTCAACTAGTGGCAGATATTGCATCCAACGACCTCCAAAGTCCAGCACACATGCTTACAGCATGTCCTCCAGAATCTATATCGTCCTTTTCGGTAGAGTCGACTGCAAAACCAAGTCAGCAATAAACGCTTGGTGATCACCCTCTACCAGCTCCACACCGAGCCTCTCTAGATCCGTCTAGATCGAATGTTGAATCTCCATTGCAGACACAGATAAACCCACTGATTTTCGACTCAAAGCATCAGCGACCACATTAGCCTTTCCTGGGTGGTAGTTGATAGTACAGTTGTAATCCTTTATTAGTTTCAACCATCTCCTTTGCCTCATATTTAATTCCTTCTGCGTGAAGAAATATTTTAAACTCTTATGGTCAGTAAATATCTCACACCTACTCCATATAGATAGTGCCTCCAAATCTTCAGCGCGTAAACAACGGCTGCCAAGTCCAGATCATGGGTAGGGCAGTTCTCATATTCTTTCAACTGTCGTGAGGCATAGGCTATCACTCTCCCTAGCTGCATCAACACACATTTGAGCCCTTTATGGTATGCATCATTGTAAATTACGAACCCCTCTTCCCCTAAAGGAATCATCAACATAGGCGTAGTGATGAGTCGCTGCTTCAATTCGTGGAAGCTCTGTTCACATTCATCAGACTACTCAAACTTCACTCCTTTCTCGGTCAATCGGGTAATTGGGCTTGACAATCTAGAGAAGCCCTCAACAAACCTGCGGTAGTACCCAGCCAATCCCAGGAAACTCCTAATCTCGTGCACGTTCTTTGGTCGTACCCAGTCTACTACCACCTCAATCTTACTCGGATCAATAGAAATACCACCCCTGGATATAATGTGTCCAAGGAAGGTAACCTATTCCAGCCAGAACTCACACTTCTTGAGCTTTGCATATAGCTTCTTCTCTCGCAATATCTGCAACACTATACTTAGATGCTCCTCATGCTCCTCTGGGCCCTTCAAATACACCAATATATCATCAATAAACATTACCACAAACTGATCCAAATACTGGTGAAAGACCCTGTTCATCAAATCCATAAACACTGTAGGAGCATTCGTCAAACCAAAAGGCATAACTAGAAATTCATAATGGTCATACCGTGTTCTAAATGTTGTCTTTGAAACATCTTCCGCCCTGAATTTCACCTGATGGTACCCAGAGCATAAGTCTATCTTCGAAAAGATCTATGTCCCCTGTAATTAGTCAAACAAATCATCGATACGCGGAAGCGGGTATTTATTTTTGATAGTCATTTTTTTTATTTCTCGGTAGTTGATGCACAACCTCATCGACCCATCCTTCTTCCTCACAAATAAAATCGGTGCTCCCTAGGGCGACCCACTGGGCCAAATGAACCCCTTATCTAATAGTTATTGCAACTGTTCTTTCAATTCTTTTAGCTCTGACAGTGCCATTCTATACGGCGCCTTCAAAATCGGCACTGTCCCCGGAACTAGATCAATAACAAACTCTACCTCACGATCAAGAGGTAGTCCCGGCAAATCCTCAGAAAATACATCAGGAAAATCCCTCACCACTGGAATATCCTCCACCCTCAGCTCTCCTTCTGATACTGCCTTCACACAGGCTAAATATCCCTGACAGCCTTCTGATAACAATCTATGGGCCTGAACAGAAGATAGTAACTGAGGTGGCGTGCGCACACGTGATCTTACGAATTTGTACTTCTGTCCCTCTGGAGGTCTGAGTACTACCACTATCTGATGGCAATCAATGCTGGCATAGTGGACAGCTAGCCAATCCATACCCAAGATTACCTCAAACCCATGCATATCTAAAATCACCAGATTAGCTAACAAAGACCTCCCCTAAATACCCACTAGACAGTCTCAGAGTACCTTCTTACATATCCCTACATCCCCAGTCGGCGTAGCAACAAACAAACTAATATCTAACTGTTGAGGCTCAAACCCACACAACTTAACATAATCTCAGGCGATAAAAGAATGCGTCGCCCTAGAATCAAATAAGACAATAGATTTAAATGACAGTATTGAAACAGTATCTGTCACCACATCTCCCGCCATCTCAGCATCTCCCAGCGTCAGTGCATAAAGTTGTACTGGGGCAATAATCCTTTGCTATCCACCTCGAGGTGCCTGATAGCCTCCTCTGTACGGCCGAGGAGCAGCCGCCACAGTTGGTGGTGCCTGGCAGTTTCTCGCGATATGTCCAGGCTGGTGGCACTAATAGCAGACCAACTCTCTCACTTGGCACTCTCTTGGGTGCCTCCTCAAACATGTAGGACATGGAGGGAGCATCTGTCTGCCCTGTACTGCTCGCTCTCCTCCTCCCTGTCTTTATCCTCCTCCGATATCACATCTCCTCCACAGCCCTCGACTGGGCCCTACCTGAAAATCAGAAGGCGCGAACCTCTTCCTCTGGCTCTGGGCTACTGCGCCTCTCTGTATGCTGCTCTCAATCACCGCAGCTCTGTCTACTATCTCCGAGAAGGTCCGAGCTTGGAAACCTACCACCTGCTCATACAATTTCTACCTCAAGCCCTCCTCAAACTTCCTCGCCTTCCTCTCCTCATCTGGCACCATATATGGGGCAAAGCGGGACAACTGAACAAACCTCGCTGCGTACTGCTGTACCGTCATAGACTCCTGTGTCAGATACAGAAACTCCGACGCCTTCGCACTCTTGACTGTAGTGGGAAAGTACTGCTCGAAGAAAATCTCCCTGAAGCGACTCCACATCATCGCTACAGGGTCAGGCCTCTGCTCCTCCAGTACTCTCACTGACCTCCACTAGTGCTTTGCCTCTCTAGTCAATTTAAATGTAGCAAATAATACTTTTTGCTCGTCTGTACATGAGAGGACTGCTAGTATGTCCTCTATGTCCTGAACCCAATTCTCTGCTACCAATGGGTTCGCTCCTCCAGCAAAAGATGGGGGTCGCATACGCGTGAACTGCTCGATTGTGCAGCTCCTCTCCCCCGAGCTCCTAGCCATCTCAGCTATCACCTGCTGAGTGACGCAACGCAACACAGCGTCAGGGTCTGCAGCACCTATACTGAAAGGTCCTACTCCATCACCTCCCGCATTCGTGTTACTGTTCCTCGGATCCATCTACAAAGGAAGCAGCTAATCTCAGCGTACAATTACTACCACTTAACCCATAGACCGCTTTAACTCATAAATTACTCTTCGATCCACATCCTTAATTCCTATTTAAGATTCAGTCCTACCACTCAGAAACACGACCCAACAATAGTATCCATGGTTTTCCTGAAATCATCACCCCATGAAAAACACAGAAACAACCCCGGTACTCCTGCCTCTAGGTCGCAAGATAGAATCCTAAATTCTCACCTCATCCTCAAACAACCACTAACTCACATTTCAGTCTACTCATCACCTATTTTCCTCAAAATCCACTCCTATACTCTGGTATTGTCTTCCGCTGTCTACTAAAATCTATAGAACCTAACAACCTAGGCTCTGATACCAAACTGTGACGCCCCGATTTTTTGTACAATTTTTTTTTCAATAATGATAAATAATTGCACGTCATCCACAACACCCACAAATCGGCCACGTCAAAAATCCTACTATCATTCATACGACCCAACCCGCATTGGGTACCGAGCAAAAAGTTATTTTATTATACACCCTAACAGCGGAAGATAGTATATACATATTAGTCAAAATACAATACCCAGAGTATCAACGTACATAAATACACAATATTGTCTCATACCCAAAAATAATACAACCCTAGGGAATCACACCTCCCTAGTCCAAACTCACCCTAGATATCAAGGTCCTAGTTCCTTATGATCATGGAGTTCTATCACCTGGCCTATCTCTGTCCCCTGAAAAATTTAGATAATTTGGGTAAGACACATTTCAGTAAGAAGGAATAAATTATTTTCAGTGTGTGGCCATATGAGTACAATTATAATACACTTTACCTTTCAAATCATCATTTCATCTGAGAAAATACACTGATATACACATTCTCATAATCGTATAGATATACAACACAAGCTTTTACAAGCTTTAAAATCATTTATCAAATTCAATGATTTCTAACACATATTTACCCGCGAAGTTCCTAAGAATAAGGAAGATTACCCGCCCATACAGGTAGCTTCCCTCTGCCCTAACACGTTATGCAACCACGTATGGCCACATCTGATACCTATCAGGGCACTCACCTTACTCAGTAAGTCCTCAGGCGAAGAGTTTCACTTCGCCTCAATTATTTATATTATTAACTCACGCGGTTCCATTTCTCAATTTTATCATTCTTTATTTCTCAATTTTCCCAAAATACTCATATCAACAATTTGTACAAACTTATTTCTCATGCAAATAATTTTCACTCACAAATAAATACCACATTTCATTATTTTTTAATATCAGTAATTCACAAAATCTCATTTTTCAGGTAAAACATTTCTACTCACATATAAATACCATATTCCATTATCTTTCACTAATCACATCAATAATTCTCATTTCAATATTTTCTCAGAAATTACTCATCGTTATATTTTACACTCCAAAATATCACAATTTAAAATCACTCAAATACCACACAGTTTATCTGATATTTATATCATAATAATTTTAAGACAAAAATATCATATGCTCATTTTCACATATTAATTCAAATAATAATTCTAAAAACACTGCTATAATTTATTCTCCTTACCTGACTTACTGAGAGTCTCGCTAGAATTCCAAATTCTATGCCCTTGGCGCCCGAAATTCAACTCCTGCAATTTGCATTTCCCCTAAATTAATTAATCTACTTCTCCAAAATAATACTCATCTAGCATTTCCTAGGTTTCATATATCTCAAATTAATATTTAAATTATTATTTAACAACCCCACTTAATTTTCTGAAATTTTCCTGTGGGTCTCAAAATTACACCCGCGGCGCTCACTTGGTCCCTAAGTTCCAGAAATCTTGCTTCAGTCCCAGATGCTTAATATTTTAGCATTTCTAAATTAATGCTAATTAATTAAAAATAAGCCCTTTAATAACCCTCATACCCCAAATTTGGGGTTTTGGCCCGACATCCCCACGAGAATTCTGTCCCGCTATACTTATAGAGGATCATCCCTAGATTCTCGTTGTGGTGTCCGTTCGTCAATTGGACTTATATTTTGTAAGAAATTAAAGAAAAGAGGGAAAATGGCTTACCCCAAGGAATACGCCTAGGGAATATGTCTATGTCGCTCCTACCACCGATCCGCTCGGATAAAAATGATGGCAGCAGCGAATGGAGTCCAGTGGCATCTTCAGATTTTTGATCGGGCGAAAATCCGTCACGAAATCGAGGAGAGAGTGAGGGAGAACATGAGGAGAGAGAGAGAACTTACTGCAAGTAAAAGAAAAGAAAAGAAAGAAGAAGAAAGGTGGGGGGGGGGGGCGTGAAGAAGATGGGTTTAAAAAAAAAAATTCTTCCTGAAGGCACCTGAAGTGCTTCAACATATATAATAATAATAATAATATATTTAATTAATATTAATAATATATTTTATTAATAAAAATAAAAATAAATTTTAATTATTATTATTTTTAAATTCGATTAATTAATTAATTAATTAATTAATTATTTTTTGGAATCATTCCACTAATCTTTTATATCTCTTTTTGGGGTTTTTTCAATGCCAATATAATCTTTGCCTATATAAGGACATATTTTTACAACCAAAATTGAAAAAAAAAAAAAGATGATTAGCAACATCTAGTTCTTGAATAACTAAACTGCTGAATTTCTATAACTTCAAATTTCTTTACTTTAATTTTTTTATAATTCTCTCTTTATTTTATTTACAACACATTTTTATTTAATGAGAAATTGATAATTTTGTTTTACAGTTCAAATGTTGAAATGAATTTTTTTTTGTTTAGTATTCATTAGTTGCAAGGAATTTGTACTCACTCACTATCTCCTTCAGTTGTTTAATTGGATTCATGTATTAAAATTTTTTGTTGGTTTATAAAAATTATAATTACTAATTTTTATGTTGTATTTAAGTAGATTTTTAAAATTAGGTTGTTAGGTGATTTAACATTTTTTAAGCAATACACACCTCATTGTTATTATTAGTTAGTGTACATGTGTGTTGCACATCTTGAATAAATGTAATAGTTTAATATAACATAAAAGAGACTCTATCCTAAAAAATGAGAAGACATCAATGGACTAATAGGAAAAAAGTAATGTTTGTTTATCAAAGTAGAATGTTAGTATAACAATCTTTGCTCTTTATTAACATAACCAAATTAATGTAACTTCTGCAATCTATTAGTAGGAATTTAATAGAGAGGTATCCTAAATATCTGTAAAAAGGGTCCCTTAAGGAAGATAAGGCATCTCATCTTATTTTCACTCATTCTGTAACGCCCCGATCGGCTGCGTGGGCCCGGGGTGCTACTTTAGTTACGTCTGTGTACCTGATACCAAACTCATCATATAAAATATAGTGGAAATAAAAGATATAATCTCCAAAAATCCATTACCAGAGTTCTATACTACCTTTATACACAAATAAATTCATTTTCTCATAATTACATCCCATAAAACTAAATAAAAATAAAATTTCTATCTATACACACTACCTACATAAATTTACACCACTAGCCCGACTCCTCTAGCCTGCCAGACCCGATTACTAGGATTTCCTGAAAAGACAATTTGTAAAGTAGGGGTGAGGCACAACTCAATAAAGGAAAGACTAAGTTAATGTTAGTGTGTGACCAGCACGCATTTAGTGTACAGAAAATAACCAATTCACTAAGTAGATAAACACATTTATGAAATCATTTTTATTTTATACTCACACACACAATTAGTCGAGGATAGGGAAGATTACCCGCTCATACAAGTAGCTTCTCTCTGCTCTAATACCATTACTGCTATTAGGGCACTCACATTTCTCTGTAAGTCCTCAAAGTTATCTTATTAATTATCCGTATTCACATAAATTAACATATATGCATATAAGACACTCCCTGTGACAAACACGTCATTTACTTCCCCTATGGTACGAGTTGTGCGGCTCGAAGGCTTAGGACCCTGAATATTGCATAAAAATGTCCCCCATAGTCTTGAAAATAAACATAATATAATCAAGGACAATTTAATAAAGGAAAAAAGACTAAAATGCCCAAGGATGGCATGTTCGGTCGACCAAACTCAATTATACTGAGATCTTCGGTCGACCGAACCCCCACCGAGTCAACAGGTTGACCACTCGGTCAATCAACCAGAAGTATATAGGTAAGCCCTAGTCAACCAAACCTCCCTAGGGTCAACAATTGACTCTTCGGTCGACCGACAAGAAAATGAATTCCAACGCTCTAGTAGATCGAACATCCTCGGGAGACGCTCGAACTGCCCGGTCGATTGAACCTCCTAGTTAAAAATAATCCGGCTGACCATCCTTCTAGTTCAAAATACTCCTGGACGACTAAACTCAATCACTCGGTCAACCAAACTTTAAGTTTGGTCAACCAACCCTCTCGGGGTGGCGAATTTTACTGAGATTAAAAACACTGTTAAATTTTATTAACCTCACTTAAACCTTTTTTAAAATGACTAATATGTTCCTAACAGTCAGATTTTCTAAAAAATCTATAAATACCCTCTCCATAACTCAGATTAGTAACTTTGTTTAACTATAAATTTCTTTCTAATCCTTTGTTAATCAAAGTTCCCCCAAACCATTTTGATTGCAAAAATTTCTTCTTTGGAGCAAAATTTTTCAAACTAAACTCTCCAACTCTCTTTCCATCCATTCATTTCAAAATCATTTTGCGAGAGAGTACATTTGTTTTGGGCAATTATTTTTGTATTCACATGCTATACTCTCACATACTATTTATTTTTGAAAATCATTTTTGAGAACATAGCTTGGGTTTCTCCCAATTATTTTCATGATAAATATTTTTCAAGAGAAATTATTTATTGCACAAACATTTTCTTGGACTTAAAATCCTAGATTCTCCGAACACTTTTATTTGCAAAAATCTTTGTTGGAGAACATATTTCTCATTTATATATATATTCATATATATTATTTGTGCAAAAATTATTGAAAGAGCAAAACCCTAGGTTCTTCTATATTATTATTGAAATATCTTTTTGGAGAAAACTTCTTATTAGGGTTTAAATATATTTAAGCATTCTTACTCTACTGAGCATATTTCATATCATATTAGAGTGCATGTATTTTGAGCTTTATTATGTACATTTCTTCTTGTATTTTATAAGCATTATTATATGTACAAAAATGTTTTTATTGAAACGGTTGGGTTCAGTCCGGAATTGAACTGGGGAGTCTCAACCCCGTAAGTGAGACCGATTCGATTCAGCTCGAAAATTGAACTGGGGAGTCCCAGCCTTGTAAGTGAGACTAGTTCGGCTTAGCTTAATAATTGAGTTAGGGTTTTCCTCGTCTCATAAGGAGAGGATGTAAACGGATTCTGCTCCGTCCAATTAAGTGAGCAGGTTTAGTGGAATCCTTGGGGGGTATGCCCAAAGCGGGGAGGTAGGCAGTATTAGCAGAGCCTCGTTAACAAATCTGTGTGTCATTCTCTCTCTATCTTATTTAAATTCCCACACTTAAATTTTAGCATGTGTATGAATGTTTGTTTAATGTCATAATTATTTTACATACACACGTATACATTGAATGGGACATGATGTGTGGTGAATCGGTACAAATGTTTAATTTTGTCAAAAAAATTTTAAAACTCAATTCACCCCCCTCTTGGGATCACACCAATTCCAACAAAAAAGTATATTTTGCTTCTGTTGGCTGTATGTTTATATTAAATATGGATGTTGATATGGTGGTATCAAAGTATTGTAGGGTATTTATGGAATATTAGCACTCTGAGCCCCACTGGGCTTGGGGCACTATACAGAAAAAACCAATACCACCTATCCTAATTAATTGTGATAGCATTGTTACAATTGGTAAAGTGAATAACTGTTATTATAATGATAAATCTAGATCCATAAGAAGAAAATAGAGTATTGTGATATCATATTTAAGTGGTAGTATCATTAATGTGAATTATATAAAATCTACTGAGAATCTTACAGATCCATTAACTAAAACTAAGGCCTTAGCAAGATAAGGGGTCTGAAATATATCAAGGGGGATGGGGTTGAAGCCCATAAAATCATGAACCACCTATGAGCTAGGATACTCAACCCAAGGACCAGAGATCCTATAACTGGGTTCAATAGGAAGAACGAATCATATGGTGGCTATAAGAAATGCATAATTATCTTAAACTCATCATTATGGTGTAAGTGCATTTATCTTGTAACAGCAAAGTTGAGTTTTTAAGAATCTTAATGAGCACCCTTGACAGATTTCAGTACCTATGTGTGCATATAAGTGGGGTCACGTTCTATGAAAATTGAACTTATTCTCAAATATGCCCATGAAATTAGGATTAGCACAAGTTCAAAACATGCTGGTTGTTAAAACTCATGTCAACATTTAGATCATTATGTGTGAGCAATAATACTTTATTTTCCTTAAGCAATCAGTTCAAGTCTGAGACCACTACTGACTCTGAAATAAAGATTATTGTTTACTAAGTGATGGTTCAATTTTGAGCACACTTTCATTAGCATAATTATCCTTTTTAGTTGTTAAACTTTCTACACACATGTTGCATATATAATATTAAAATAAGGGGTTGGGGGGGGGGTGGGGGAACTATTAGTTTATTTTAATATTATATTATCAAAGTCAATTAATCATCTTGAAAATGACATGTATCTCAAAGTTCGATTTTATTTAATTTTTTGGAAGGGGCATGTACCTTTACACTTTTATTCAATTGAATCTTTGGAAATATATTAGAGTTAGATATCAATTTTTTAAGTTCTTTATTTTTTGTAGTACTTAAATTCAAAATATTAAGTGTACCTTATTTTAGCTTTTGTGTGCCTATAAATACCCTAAAATAGTATAAATACCATAAAATAGTGACTCTAAAACATAGTCTCTACACACAATTCTCTTCATATCACTCTTAACATACTATTCTATCATCAAAGTATAGAGAATTTGAAAACTTAAGAAAGGTTTTCTTTGTAGAGTTTTACACTTCCATTTGTGTAGAATTTAGGAGAGTCATATGATTCAAATCAGGTTGTTGTATCTTAGGATAGACAAGTCAAGGTGAAGTTCTGCTGCATTAATTCATTCGTTAAGTAAAAAAAATTGCACAGAACTTGAATCTCCTTAAAGAGAGTTAGATATTCGTGCCTCAACCTAATCATGAATTGTGTTTGTATTTGATTTGTGGTTAAATTTTTCCTTTTATATTTGTCCTATATTCCTAACATCTTCTACAAATGCATTGCTTATTTGTGTTTGTATTTGATTTGTAGTCATTAATTATTTTACTAAATGTTGATTTGAACAAGGAAAATGATTATCTTGGATTATTGTGTTTTTACCATCACCTACCAACCCCTTTCCTCGACACCAATGTCAGTGGGAATATTTATAACTTATAAGCTAACAAGATCCTATTGTAGTTGAACTTAATTAATGTGAAAATGTACTTTGAATACAGAGAAACAAATATAGGATCAAATCACGTTCAATAAATTATCAAATTCATGAATCAATGCAATTCATCAATCAATTAATTAATTAATGGAAGATATATTTCCCTTTCCCTGTTCACCAATAAACAATGATTCTTAATATTAAAATGCACCTACGGGAAAAAAAAAAGAACAAAAAAAAATATGGACAGTAATAGCAGTCGCCAAATTCAAGTCCAAAGCCTTCGTTTTCTGATAATAGATGGTGTATTTCTAAAACTCCTCGCTGCACTTCTCAGTGCGGATTCTAAAGTGCTAAAATTACCAAAAGTTTCCTTCTCATCGCACTTGGATTCCACTTGCTCGTTTACCTGGTCACTAGAGAATGTGATGTCTAGATTTTGCTTCACCTCACAATCTCTATTTTCTGTCTCTGTTTGATAATTGCTTAAGTTAGAAACACAAGGCCGATATAAATTCAATCTATTCTTCACCGAGCTGTTCCAATGATTCTTTATTGAGTTCTCAGTCCTGTTAATATGCAATTGAGAAAACAAACAAAAGCCTTCATATTCATATTGAAGAGAAAGTAATTATGCTCTTGAATGGCACGCCACTCAAACTAGACTCATAGACCTAGGCCTAATTGTTATGATCAAGGAGCAATATGTTGAGAATTTCACTTGTGAGCTTGTCCCACATTAGAAAATTAGAGTGGATGATGGGTACTTATATACATGGTTAGGCCCAAGACCCAATAAGTTTAAGCTTTTGGGTCAAGTTGGTGTTCACCCATGTGTATCACGCCTGCACATGGGCTCCTTCGATCATAACAAGTGGTATTAGAGCCGATGGTTCGTAACTTTGGTGAACAATATCATAAAAAAAGTTGAGACATGAAATTAATTCTCTTGACGTGCTAACAATTGGAGGACCAAGTGTATGACTGAGGCCAATAAGAATCATCTAGGCTGCGAGTGGATCCGAATAGGGTCAAGACGTGAGAGGTAAGATTGGTTCGGAGGCACGTGGAATGCAATCCGATGCACGTAAGATGCTAGTGGTAAGGCCCACTTGAACAATTATTGGGGAATTGGGCTTACTCCCAAAAAGGGAGACAATTTCCTCTCAAGGAGGAGCAGTTGGAATTCACAAGTGAGGAAGAGATTGTTAAGAATTCCACTTGTGAGCTTGTCTTACATTGAAAAATTAGAGTGGATGATGGGTGTTTATATACATGGTTGGACCCAAGATCCAATAGACTTAAACTTTTGGGTTAGGATCAGAGGAGCCCATGGGTGGGTTTGATACACATGGGTGAACACCAACTTCACCCAAAAGTTTAAGCCTATTGGGTCTTGGACTCAACTATGTATATAAGCACCCATCATCCACTCTAATTTTCCAATGTGGGGCAAGCTCACAAGTGAAATTCTCAACAATCTTTTCCTCACTTGTGAGTTCCAACTACTCCCCTTTGAACAGAAATTGTCTCCCCTCTAGGAGTAAGCTCAATGCTCCAACAGTTGCTTAAGTGGGCCTCACCACTGGCGCCTTACGTGCGTCGGATTGCATTCCACGTGCTTCCGAACTAATCCTACCTCTCACGTCTTGACCCTATTCGGATTCATCTGCACCCTAGATAATCCTTATTGGCCTCAGTCACACACTTGGTCCTCCAACTGTTAGCACATCAGGAGAATTAACTTCACGTCTCGATTTTTTACGATGTCGCTTATCCAGACTTACGAACCGTCGGCTCTGATACCACTTGTTAGGACCGGGGGAGCCCATGAGTGGGTTTGATATACATGAGTGAGCACCAACTTGATTCAAAAGTTTAAGCCTATTGGATCTTGGGCCCAATCATGTATATAAGTACCCATCATGCACTAAATTTTTCTAATGTGAGATAAACTCACAAATGGAATTCTCAACACAATATATGAGCAAGCTCTTTGCAAGAACTCAACCATGACAACACACAACTCAAGCCGTCAAGAAGTAGAAAAAATGCATATTGTAGAATTATGTCAACGAGATCATAAGGATTAAGAAGCAGTCTCATATATACCAAAATGCATAAGGCACGTGAACCATGATGTGATCCATAACATGATTAATCACATAGATGTGAACTAACATTTGATTAGATTCCCTTGAGAAGGGATTCAATTGAAACTAACCAATACAGTGAGATAAAGACGCCAATAATCACTAAGTATATTGATTTCATATAAAAGCAGCCCTCAAGTCATACCTTCCATGGAGGCTCTTTGCTATTTCAGCCCATTTGTTCCCATGTAAGCCATGCTCCTTAAGGAGAATCATCTCCTCCTCTTTGGTCCATGCACTTTTGTTTATGTCTGGATTTAAATGGTTGCACCACCTGAGCAGACAAAAATCAACATTAAATTTCTCTTTAGGAAAGGGAAAAATGTGTGTTCCTTATTTTAAGGTAGGAATGTTAGGTTGCAAACTGTATGTAGTTTGAGCTAAATCGGTGGCTTATGAAAAGCAGCAGGAAATAGAGTTCAAAAGAAAGAAGGGAAGAAGTGATGGTTATTAGGCTTGAGGAAATAAATGCAACAAACTACCTTTCTCTGCACTGCTTGCCAATGCGGCCGGGTAGGTGTTTTGCTAATTGAGCCCACTTCTTTTTGCCTTGTTTTGTAACTAGCTCAATGAGGCGATCATCTTCCTGTAAATGTAATCAAACAAATAAACCACAATCAGATACTACGAAAAAAGAAGCTATGGGGCCATGTATTAAAAGAGAGTATCAATATTTTTGAACTTGCACCTCCTTTGTCCAAGGTCCCTTGACAAGATTTGGATCAAGGACTTTCTGCCAGCGATGCAGGCACTGGATATTTGTTCTATCAGGAACACACTTAGCTGTGAAAGGTCATTTATTGAGTCAACACTTTAAAAACACACACATGCATGGAGGGTGGGGGTTTAGCTAATTGGTTGAACTTGAATAAGTTCAGTTAATGGGGAGAAACTAAAATAGATGGGTCACCAGCTCATCGTGTTATAAATTCGGTCTCAAATCAAACAAGCAGAAGCAAAGTTCTAATTAGAGGTTAATGTTCTACTGCAATGCCTCTAATCCAGGAAACTGCCACTATAAAAATCTAGTAATGGGAAGGCATGAAGAAATGAAATGCATCCTCATAATGCTCACCAATCTTCTTCCAGTTTTTGCCATTGTACTTCTGGACTGCAAAGATCAAAAGTTCATCCTGCAAATGAAAGAGAAGAAACTTGAATGCCTCAAATTACTTTCTAGCTAAAATGTGAGATTGGGACTAAGATAGGTGTCAAAACCAACTAAAAATTTTTCAAATTTTGATTTTTAACCTTTTTTCAAGAATAAAAAAAAAAGGCATACATATAGAAGCGTGCATGAACTGTATGCACCACTAACCTGTCGTTTTGTCCAGCCTCCTTTTGCCGATCGCTTGATTGGACCAGTGATCCTCTTACGAACCCTAAAAATTTAAAATCATAAATGAAGTCAAGGAAGCAAATGCATGTTGCATGTCACACCATAATCCAATAAAGAAACAATTATTTTCTTTCGATTATGACAACTAATTAAATAACCCATATTAAAGATCCGAGAAAAGAAATATTTTAATAACAAACCATATATGTGTCGTGAGATTCTCCCAAATTACCCAAAGTTCTCTTGCTTCAACATTGCATTTAAGAATACTATAAAAGAAGGAAAAAAGAAAGAACAAACCCTTGAACAGATACTATATCTGGAGCAGCAGTGCCACAACAGCTTGCAGAAGCCGGAGAAGTTGAAGACTCTAAGCCCTCCTTTCTTATTTCCAAATTATACTCCATAACATCCTCCATGTTTCCCCCCCTGAAAATTAAATTCAGCTTATAGATAACAGAAAAAATCCCAGATAATATCTTCAATCTTCAAGCCACAAGGAATCGAAGCAAACCCTTACACAGAAGCCTGCAATAAACCCAAAACCCAGAAAGCAGAAATAAAGAAATAGATAAACCTAGTTAAAGTTCAACGGTCAAGCAGAGGATGCTATTAATACAGCCAAGATCAATGCAGAAACAGAGGAAGCGTAGAGGCATGGAAGCTAAAGGGTTTGAAAGATACTTAGACGCGTTCATGGATTGGGGAGCACTGCACCGGCTAAAAAAGAAGCTAAAAATAGAAACCCACAAAGGTAAAAAAAAAACGAGGGTCTTATCAGAAGGATTGGAACGAATTCAGGGCAGCGTATAGTACTTTTTTCATGGATTGGGTTTGTGGCGATCACCATGGACGAGCAGCGCTAGAGATTAGGTTTTGCAGAGATATAGTGGAGAACGATAGAGCAGAAAGAAGAAAGAGAGAGAAAGTAGCGGGAACTCAAAGAGAGAGAGAGAGAGAGAGAGAGTGTGTGTGACGCGACGTTGGGAATTTGGAGAGTCCAAATGGGAAAATATTGGGTTTGGAAGTTACCAAACGGGTTTCGAACTTTCCGTGGTGCTTTTCTTTTTCAAGATTCAAAACAGAATCGTATTCGGATGGGACCCATCGAATCAAAACTGAAATCGAACCCAACAACGTGAATTGGATCCTCGCCCGGGTTGACCCGGTTGGATCGACCCACTAGGTCCCGTTCTTCTTTCCACTCAAATAATTTAATTTTTAAAATTTTCTGTTGAATTATGTCCATAAACATTTTTTAATAACAAAAAAATATTTTTAAAAAAATAAGCAATAAAATCATTAACATTGCTCAAAAACATATATTCTGAGTATTAAATTTAAATTTGTATGAATTTAGACAAAGATAAATACAATTTTATAATATTATAAAAAATATGCATAAATTTAAATCCAACACCCGTAAGTGATTATTTTGTTTCAGAATAACTCATATGAAAATAAGAAATAACATTTTTAAGTGATTAATTTATTTCTAAATTGTGGTATATTCATTTAATAATATTATTTTTAAAAAAAATAGGTTTACAATATATACTTTTGGAAATTTGGATTTCGGGTTTTAGATTTATGTTTGTAGGATTTGGTCAAAATTATAGAGAATTTCATTTAAATAATTAAATTAATACAAATACAAGTACAAGATGAGAAACTCATGCTCCCAAACACTACCTTAAAGTGCTTATTGTATTTATTTATTTATTTGTTTGTTTTTTCATTATTCTTTTAATATTAAAAAATTTAATAAAAAAATGACAGCATTTTTTTATTTTTTAATTAATTTTTTAAGAATTTGTAAAAATCTCATCCTGATCTCTAATTTTACATTATTTTTATGATAAAATTGGAAACTAATTTGTTGTTTTTTTACAAACGTTTAAAAACTAAAAAAGAAAATAGCATCTTTGAAATTATTTTAAAAATAAAAAAATAATTAAAATGATTTTCGAAACTAGACAAACGAGTGTTATCTTTTCAAAACTATTTTTATCTTATTTCGTTCTTACAAATTTTTTTAAAAATATATTCTTAGTAATTGCCTCACAATCTATTTATATTAATATGTTAAAGAAGATTATTGTCCCTTCAAATGCCTCCAAATACTAATCTCAATCTTCTCAAAATTTTTGACAAATTATAATTTTTTTTACCTAATATCTCATTGGTCGAAAGTTTAAAACTTTCAATTTTATTAGTTGGTGTAAATTAAAAATGTATTAAAAAAAAATTACAAAGTCAACTATGTTCTCCTTTCTCTCACAATTTAGAACCTATTATGCTAAACCTTGATATACATTATTGGTCCATAACCTAATAGTTTAAGTTTTTAGGTAAAGTGATAATCTAACATGATATCAGAACTAATTATTTTATCATGTGTTTATCTCTGCACATACGGGAGAGTGTTAAAGTCATGTTAAAGCCACCTAACAGCTTAAGCTTTTAGATAAAGTGGTAATCTAACATATTTTGCTACTTCTTAAAAGTCATTCGTCATTTTCTAGCCTATTTCTAGCTTTCAATTTTGTAGTGTTAAATTTGGGTGAGAATAGAGTTAGTTTTAAAGTTTGAATATTTTGAGAATTGAATCATTTTCAAAAATTAAGGGCATCCATGATATTCTCCAACTTATAAATTTTTTAAAAAATTTAAAATTTAAACTAATTTTTTAGATGGTTTAATTTTTTTATTCTTAGACTTTAGTGGCTATTTTTATTACATGTGTTTTTGATTATTTCTCTAACTTTCTGTTGAGTGTTATAAAGAAAATAAAAAGAGAAAAAATTAAATGAGTATTGCATTTTTATGTTTATTTATTTTTATTTAAGTGAGAAAAAGTATAGTTGATAATTTGGATTAATAAATATATATTTTTTAATTGTTGAAATTATGATTACAAACAAAGACACCATGCCCTCCACGAATTTAAAAAGTTTACATGTTAAAAACTAAAATATAATTATGCAATATTACGTATAAAATTATATATACTTTTTTTTTTTTTTTTACAATTGAATACTTGAAAAGAGTTATGAAATGACATCAATATATTTTAATGGATTATAATAATAAAAATTATTCAATATAAAAAAGTTTATTCTAAATGAACAATTTTTAAAATAAATAAAATCGAGAAATTTTAAATATTTCTTTAATATAAGAGATTCAATCAAACTTTGTTAGGAATTTGACGAGCCCATGTGTAACGACCTGCTCCTTTTTCACATATATATATATATATATATATATATATATATATATATATATATATATATATATATTTTAATAAATAAATTATCATCACATCATACATTCCAGTTCAGCAGGTCACAATCCACCTAGACCCGTGGGCACCAGGGATATATCAAAACATAAAGCAGAAGCCCTAGCAGCAGAAAATATACAAACATATACATCTCAATACCATATACCACAATATACCAGAGTTACTACAATCACTGTATTTTCATATATACATTCCAAAAATAAAATCTAGGGACATTTCCCACAAAATCTAACTATCCCTACAAAACTTACCCTTCAAAAAGGGCAGATAGACCGTATTATATCAGCGGGGCTTTTCCCGCTCTCTTATTCGGGACTCCTGAAAAGTTAATAAGATTTAGGGGTGAGACACATCTCAGTAAGGGAAATAAACTAATACCAGTGTGTGGCAACATGAGTATTATGTGTTCTACATATACCATACATAACATATTCAATACTGTTTATCAAATCTGGGAAAACATACATATATATCAACACATAGCAGAATATACTGCATTTTCATAAACATATCTCATCTCATACAATAATAATAACATAAAACAATCATAGTAGGTTAGCTGGCTGTTGTCATGTATTACCCCCACATGACTGGGTTGTGTGGCCCGAAGGGGGGACCTGACAATGGTTGGCCGACCACTGCCAAGTCAAACAGTAGTCTGTAGGTCCGATGGGTCTACCTAGACTGGTCCGTACACCAGGGGCGATAACAACACACTTCTTGAAAATAACCACATCGATCATCCAATCTCACACCACTCCGTACAGCGGCGTTAACAAAGATATCATGATCACGAGGACCATGGACACATAGCAACGGTACCGTGCAAGTGCTAGCCTAGACCAAGCCAACCAGGTTCTAATATCATATAACATATACTAAAATCGTGATACATGAATATCTTATATCAATAATTATCAAATCAATCATATCATTTTTCACATATACATATTTCATGAAAATCATCGGCCCCTACGCCGAAATTATACATTTTATCATAGCTCGGCACGTACGCCGGCAAATCACGTAGCACAGCCCGTACGCTGGCAAATCTCATCCACATAGCACGGCCCGTACGCCGGCAAATCACATATATATATATATATATATATAAATATCTCGGCCCGTACGCCGATTTTCCATCGTAGAAATCCATATCGTCTCCATTCCCAGAAAACAATATTTCACAACATTTTTAGACTCATGCCACATTAAACAAATTTTCTACGTATTCAACATATCATCATTTAAACAGTATTTTCCAAATATAAATCATATATATAAATATATTTACTTTTTCCTGAAACCAGATGTTACATATATATACATGCATTTTCTCAAAACAAAATTAGCTTAGTTTTCCTCCTTACTTGATTCCTGAAAAGCCCCTAAGAAAATCTTCCCCGTACCCACAAGGTTCTCAACTCAACATCCTGAAAATGAAAATTCACAGAATTAAAGTTCAGTATTTTCGTATGTACAATATTTTCTATAATTACCACTAAGTCAAATTTGACTTAAAAAGTCTTACCTTAACTTAGGGATGTTTCCCAACGTTCCCAATCAACACCCCTGGAAATAAAAATTTTCAGTATTAAAGTTCAGTATTTTTACGCGTATATCATTTTTTTCAACTGTCAAAAATCCAAATATTGAATATAAAGCCTTACCTTGGATTTGGGATGAAATCCAACTTCGTTTCCCTGACGATCCACTCCGGCAGACTTGTAGAGAACTTCGCCAGAAGCGTCGTGGTGGCTTCGGTTTGTCGATCCGGCGTAAAACTAGCCCGGAATTAAAGAGAGAGAGAGAGTCGTAGGAGAGAGAGAGAGGAGAGAGAGAGTGTGTGAGAGAGTGCACTACGCACACCAAAAATCCAATTCAAATTGGATTTTGACTTTCAAAACTTCTTGAAGAAGCTTGAGTTATTATATATATATATATATATATATATATATATATTTATTAATATCATAGAAATCATTAATTAAAGTAAAACTTCTTGAAGAAACTTTCACACTTTATATATATATATATATATATATATATATATATATATATATATATATATATATATATACCTTTAACCTATATATTAAATGCATATCATAATAACTTATATATATATATATATATATTTCTTATCATACTATTCATTTTACTTGTTAATTTAATTAATTAATTTTATTTTATTATCTTATTATTATTATTATTATTATTTAAAAAAAAATTTTATTTTTCCCGGTTATTACATTCCTCCCCCTTTAAAAGAATTTCGTCCTCGAAATTTACTGTTTCCATAACTCGCCATCCTTTAATCAGAAAAAAGGGTCTACTCATTTTATTACCTACCATCACTTATGGCGGAGGAATACCGTGGTTACATTCCAAGTCCTGGAAGATTACATGTACAAAAGAAACTTCTTCTAGAACTAAAATACTACACTATTCAAATCATTATATGTACCTGCAAAAGAAACTACCTAACTACTTACATTTTATCCACTCAGATCTCTTGAAATAAATGCAGATATCTCTGTTTCATCTGCTCTTCGGACTCTCAAGAAGCCTCTTCTACCATATGATTCCTCCATAGAACCTTTACCTGAGGAATTTTCCTGTTACGTAGTTCATGTACTTTCCTATCCAGAATCTGTACTGGTACCTTCTCATATCCCAGTGAATCACTAAGCTTAAACTCATCATAACTGATGACATGAGAAGGGTCTGGGATGTATTTCCTCAACATAGCAACATGAAATACGTCGTGAATCCTGGACAATACAGGTGGCAAAGCTAGCTTGTAGGCTACCGGTCCCACTTTATCTAGAATCTCAAATAGACCGATAAACCTAGGACTAAGTTTACCCTTCCTCCCAAATCACATAACCCTTTTCATCGGAGCTATCTTCAAAAATACGTGATCACCTACGTCAAACTCTAAATTCCTACGGCGATGGTCGACATAACTCTTCTGTTGGCTCTGAGCTGCATTGATCCTGTCCCTGATAAGACGAATTTTATCACACGCCTGCTAAACCAGCTCTGGCTCCACTACTTGCCGCTCACCCACTTCATCCCAAAACAAAGGAGAACGGCATCTCTTACCGTACAGAGCCTCAAATGGTGCCATGCCAATGCTAGACCGATAACTGTTATTATACGCAAATTCTACTAATGGCATGAACTGAGTCCAACTACCCCCAAAGTCTAGTACACACCCTTTGAGCATGTCCTCTAATATCTGTATCGTCCTCTCAGTCTGCCCGTCTGACTGAGGATGGAATGTCGTACTAAACGATAACTGAGACCCTAGAGCCTCTTGCAGACTCCTCCAAAATCGTGATGTGAATCGTGGGTCTCGATCCGACACAATAGATACAGGCACCCCATGAGAACGTACTATCTCCTGAATGTAAATCTCCGCTAAACGGCTGAGGAAGTAGTTGATCTTGATAGGAATAAAGTGGGCGGTCTTCGTCAATCGATCAACAATCACTCAGATGGCATTATGGCCATGTAACGCTGTCGGCAGTCCTGACACGAAGTCCATCGATATGTGATCCCACTTCCACTCCGGGATGAATAACGGTTGCAACTACCCTGTCGGTCTCTGGTGCTTAGCCTTTACCTGCTGGCACATCAAACACTGCGCTATATACTCGGCAATTTCTCTCTTCATACCACTCCATCAGTATGACTCTCGTAGATCTCTGTACATCTTCGTACTACTGGGATGAACTATATATAAAGATCTGTGAGCCTTCTCTAGAATAGTCTTCTTGATCTCAGTATTGGCAGGAACACATAATCTGGAACGGAACCCGCAAAACTCCGTCATCTGCGATACTGAACTCCTCCCCGTGCCCACTCTGTACTCTGTCTATCACCTCCACTAGCTCTGGATCTTCCTTCTGGGCAGCTTTAATTCTCTCCTGCAGGGTAGGCTATACTACTAGGCTGACAATACATACTGGGAGATCACTCTCCACCAACTCTATGCCGAGTCTCTCCAGATCCATTATGATCAGATGTTGGATCCCCATAGCAGCCAACACTGGCTCCCTGGATTTCCTGCTCAACGCATCAGCTACCACGTTTGCTTTCCCTAGGTGATAACTGATGGTACAATCAAAATCCTTAATCAGCTCCAACCACCTTCTCTGCCTCATATTCAGTTCTTTCTGCGTAAAGAAATACTTCAAACTTTTATGGTCGGAGAAGATCTCACACTGCTCACCGTACAGGTAATGCCTCCAAATCTTCAGTGCGTGTACCACTGCAACCAACTCAAGATCATGGGTAGGGTAGTTCTTCTCATATTCTTTCAACTGCCTGGATGCATACGCCACTACCCTGCCATGCTGCATCAATACACAGTCAAGTCCCTTCAAGGACGCATCACTGTAAATGGTATACCCTTCACCCCTAGACGGAATGATCAATACAGGCGTTGTGACTAACCTCTGCTTCAGCTCCTGAAAACTCTGCTCACAACTATCATTCCACTCAAATCTAACATTCTTCCTCGTCAGTGGTGTCAAAGGTCCTGACAGCGCTGAGAATCCCTCAACGAAACGACAGTAATAGCCTGCTAGCCCCAAGAAACTCCGAATCTCTTGGACATTTCTCGGTCTAGCCCAATTCACTATAGCCTCAATCTTGCTAGGATCCACAGAAATACTGTCTCCAGATACAACATGCCCTAAGAACACGACCTTCTCAAGCCAAAATTCACATTTACTGAACTTGGCGTATAATTTCTTTTCCCAAAGTGTCTGCAAAACCTGCCTTAAGTGCGTCTCATGCTCCTCATAGTTCCTAGAATAGACCAGTACATCATCAATAAAAACAACAACAAACTGGTCTAGGTATTGGTGGAAAACTCTATTCATCAAGTCCATAAATACCGCAGGAGCATTCGTCAAACCAAACGGCATCACTAGAAACTTGTAATGCCCGTACCTGGTCCTGAAGGCCGTCTTCGAGACGTCTTCTGCTTTCACCTTCACCTGATGGTAGCTAGATCTGAGGTCAATCTTCGAATACACCCATGTACCCTGGAGCTGGTCAAACAAATCATCGATACGGGGTAAATGATACCTATTCTTGATTGTCACTTTATTTATCTCCCTATAGTCTATACACATCCTCATAGTCCCGTCTTTCTTTTTCAAAAATAAAACTGGAGCTCCCCACGGAGATATACTGGGTTCGGATGAAAAGCCCCTTACAAGCAGAGCCGGCCAAAACTGACTTCAACTCTGACGAAACTCCCCATAGCACACATCCAATAAGGTATGTAGTTTTAGTAGGACAATCGGCGTTCCTAAATACCTAAACCCTTAAACCTAAAGTACCTAACCCTACCTAACCCTAATCCCTAAAGCCAAGACCCTAACCCTAACTCCTTGAACCCGTCAAAATAGCTAAACAGGCACTAAAGCATCACATGAACCCTGAGAAGCACATCTAAAACCACCATTAACCCTAAACCTTAAACCCAAAAAACCCACCCT
>NW_026652024.1:0-12500 GCF_029873635.1 Malania oleifera
GGATTTTATAGTTAGGGTTTAGGGTTTGGTGTGTAGGGTTTTGGGTTTTTGATTTAGATGTTTAGAATTTAGGGTTTTGGGTTTAGGCCTAAGGTTTAAGGTTTAGGGTTTGGGGTTTTGGGTTTTATGTTTAGGGTTTAGGGTCTAGGATTTACGGTTTAGGGTTTAGCGATTAGGGTTTAGGGTTTAGGGTTTAGGGTTAGAGTTAAGGGTTTAGAGTTTATGTTTTGGGTTTTGGTTTAGGGTTTGAGGTTTAGGGTTTAGTGTTTAGGGTTTAGGTTTTAGGGTTTAGGGTTTTGGGTTTAGGGTTTAGGTTTTAGGGTTTAGGGTTTAGGGTTTGGGGTTAAAGGTTTAGGCCAAGGTTTGAGGGTTTAAGGTTTAAAGTTTTGGGTTTAGCGTTTAGGGTTTAGGGTTTAGGGTTTAGGGGTTTAGGATTTAGGCTTTAGGGTTTGGTGTTTACGGTTTGGGGTTTATGGTTTTGGGATTGGTGTATGGGGTTTGGGTTTTAGGGTTTATGGATTAGGGTTTAGTGTTTAGGGTTTAGTGTTAGGGTTTAGGGTTTAGGGTTTAGGGTTTAGGGTTTAGGGTTTGAGGTTTAGGGTTTAGTGTTTATGGTCTACGGTATAGGGTTAAGGTTTAGGGTTAATGGTTTAAGGTTTAGGGTTTAGGGTTTAGGGTTTAGGGTTTAGTGTTTAGGGTTTAGCGTTTGGGGCTTAGGGTTTAGTATTTAGGGTTTAGGGTTTAGGGTTTAGTCTTTTGCGGTTTAGGGTTGAGGGTTTAGGGTTTTGTGTATAGGGTTTGGGGTTTAGGGTTTAGGGTTTAGGGTTAGGGTTTAGGGTTTATCGTTTGGGGTTTAGTGTTGGGGTTTAGGGATTAGGGTTTGGGGTTTAGGACTTAGGGTTTAGGGTTTAGGACTTAGGGTTTAGGGTTTAGCGTTAGAGTTTAGCGTTTAGGGTTAAGTGTTTAGTGTTTAGGGTTTAGGACTTAGGGTTTGGGGTTTTGGGTTTAGGGTTTAGTGTTTATGGTTTAGTGTTAGGGTTTAGGGTTTAGGATTTAAGGTTTAGGGTTAGGGCATAGGGTTTAGGGTTTAGTGCTTATGTTCTAGGGTTTAGGGTTAAGGTTTAGGGTTAATGGTTTAGGGTTTATGGTTTAGGGTTTAGTGTTTCGGGTTTAGGGCTTAGGGATTGGGGTTTAGGATTTAGGGTTTATGGTTTAGGGTTTAGGGTTTAGGGTTATCGTTTAGGGTTTAGGGTTTAGGATTTAGGGTTAGGGATTAGGGTTTAGGGTTTAGGCTTTAGGCTTTAGGCTTTCGGGTTTAAGGTTTAGTGCCTTGGGTTTAGGGTATAGGGCTTAGGGTTTAGGGATTAGGGTTTAGGGTTTCTGTATTAGGGTATAGGGTTTAGAGTTTAGGGGTTCGGGTTTCGAGGTTTAGTATTTAGGGTTTGGGGTTAAGGGTTTGGGGTTTATGGTTTAGAGTTTATGGTTTAGGATTTAGGGTCAGGGATTAGGGTTTAGGGTTTAGGGTTTAGGCTTTAGGGTTTAAGGTTTAAGGTTTAGTGTTTAGGGTTTACACTTTAGGGCTAAGGATTTAAGGTTTAGAGTTTAGGGTTTGGGGTTTAGGGTTTAGGGTTTCAGTATTTTGGTACAGGGTTTAGGGTTTAGGGGTTCAGTATTTTGGGTTTTGGGTTTAGGGTTTAGTGTTTAGTGTTTAGGGCTTAGGGTTTAGGGGATAGGGTTTAGGGTTTAGGGTTTTGGGTTTAGGGTTTAGGTTTTTGAGTTCAGTGTTTGGGGCTTAGGGATTATGGTTTAGGGTTTAGGGTTTATGGTTTAGGGTTTAGGGTGTAGGGTTAGGGTTTAGGGTTTAGGGTGTATAGGTTAGGATTTAGGGTCAGGGATTAGGGTTTAGGCTTTAGGCTTTAGGCTTTAGGGTTTAAGGTTTATGGTTTAGTGTTTACGGTTTATGGTTTAGGGCTAAGGGTTTAGGGTTTAGGGTTTAGGGTTTTGGGTTTAGGGTTTCGAGTTTAGGGTTGATGGTTATGGGTTTCTGCATTGGGGTGTAGTGTTTAGGGTTTAGGGGTTCAGTATTTAGGGTTTAGGGTTTAGGGTTTAGTGTTTAGGGTTTAGGGCTTTGGGATTAGGGGATAGGGTTTGGGGTTTTGGGTTTTGGGTTTAGGGTTATGGTTTTTGAGTTTAGTGTTTAGGGCTTATTGTTTGGGACTTCGGGTTTAGGGTTTTGGGTTTAGAGGTTTAGAATTTATGGTTTAGGGTTTAGGCCTTAGGTTTAAGGTTTAGGGTTTTGGGTTTAGGGTTTTATGTTTAGGGTTTAAGGTTTAGGATTTAGGGTTTAGGGTTAGGGTTTAGGGTTTTGGGTTTTGGGGTTAGTGTTTAAGGTTTAGGTCTTGGGTTTAGGGTTTATGGTTTAAAGTTTGGGGTTTAGGGTTTAGGGGTCCAGGATTTAGGGTTTAGGGTTTAGGGTTTAGGCGTAGAGTTTAGAGTTTAGGTTTTAGGGTTTATGGTTTGGGGTTTAGGTTTTGAGATTTAGGGTTTAGGGTTTAGGGTTTGAGGTTTAGGGTTTAGGGTTAAGGGTTAAGTCCTAGGGTTTAGGGTTTAGGGTTTAGGGCCTAAGGTTTGGGGTTTTGGGTTTAGGCTTTAGGGCCTAGGGTTTGGGGTAAAATGTTTATGTTTTAGGGTTTAGGATTTTGGGTTTAGGGTTTAGGGTTTAGTGTTTAGGGTTTAGTTTTTAGGGTATCGGGTTTAGGGTAAAGGGTTTAGTGTATAGGTTTAGCGTTTAGGGTTTCGGGTTAACGGTTCAGGGTTAGAATTAAGGGTTTGGGGTTTAGGGTTTTGGGTTAGAGTTAAGGGTTTAGGCTTTAGGCTTTAGGGTTTAGGTTTACGGTTCAGGGTTAGAGTTAGGGTTTAGGGTTTAGGGTTTAGGGTTTTACTATTTTAGGATACAGTTAAGGGTTTAAGCTTTAGGCTTTAGGGTTTTAGGTTTAGGGTTTAGGGCTTTGGGTTTTAGGGTTTAGGGTTTGAGGTTTAGGGTTTCGAGTTTAGGGTTTAGGTTTTAGGGTTTTGGGTTTGTGGTTTAGGGTTCAGGGTGTTGGGTTTAAAGTTTTCGGTTTAAGGTTTAAGGTTTAGGCCTAGGGTTTAGGGTTTCGGGTTTAAGGTTTACGGTTTAGGGTTTTGGGGTTGAGGATTTAGGGTTTAGGGTTTGGTGTTTACAGTTTAGGGTTTATGGTTTAGGGATTGGTGTATACGGTTTGGGGTTTGGGGATTGGGGTTTAGGGCTTAGGGTTTAGGGTTTTAGGTTTAGGGTTAAGTGTTTTGGGTTTAGTGTTAGGGTTTAGGGTTTAGGATTTAGGGTTTAGGGTTAGGGCATAGTGTTTAGGGTTTAGGGTTTAGGGTTTAGGGTTTAGTGTTTTTGGTCCAAGGTTTAGGGTTAGGGTTCAGGGTTAATGGTTTAAGGTTTAGGGTTTAGGGTTTAGGGTTTAGTGTTTAGGGTTTAGCGTTTGGGGCTTAGGGTTTACTGTTTAGGGTTTAGGGTTTGGGGTTTTGTCTTTACGGTTTAGGGTTGAGGGTTTAGTGTTTTGTGTATAGGGTTTGGGGTTTAGGGTTTAGGGTTTAAGGTTTAGGGTTAGGGTTTAGCGTTTAGGGTTTAGCATTTATGGTTTAGGTTTTAGTGTTAGGGTTTAGGGATTAGGGTTTGGTGTTTAGGACTTAGGGTTTAGGGTTTAGCGTTAGGGTTTAGCGTTTAGGGTTTAGTGTTTAGTGTTTAGGGTTTAGGACTTAGGGTTTAGGGTTTTGCGTTTAAGGTTTAGTGTTTTTGGTTTAGTGTTAGGGATTAGGGTTTAGGGTTTAGGGTTTAGGGTTAGGGAATAGGGTTTAGGGTTTTGGGTTTAGTGCTTATGTTCTAGGGTTTATGGTTAAGGTTTAGGGTTAATGGTTTAGGGTTTAGGGTTTAGTGTTTTGGGTTTAGGGCTTAGGGATTTGTGGTTTAGGGTTTAGGGTTTATGGTTTAGGGTTTAGGGTTTAGGGTTTGGGTTTATGGTTTAGGGTTTAGGATTTAGGGTTAGTGATTAGGGTTTGGGGTTTAGGCTGTATGCTTTCGGGTTTAAGGTTTGGTGCCTTGGGTTTAGGGTATAGGGCTTAGGGTTTAGGGTTTAGGGTTTAAGGTTTGGGGTTTAAGGTTTTAGTATTAGGGTTTAGGGTTTAGGGGTTTAGTATTTTGGGTTTAGGGTTTAGGGTTTAGGGGTTTAGTATTTAGGGTTTAGGGTTTAGGGTTTAGGCTTTTGGGGTTTTCGATTTTCGATTTAGGGTTTATGCCTGGGTTTTAAGTTTTAGGGTTTAGGGTTTAGCTTTTAGTGTTTAGGGTTTAGGGCTAAGGATTTAGGGTTTAGGGTTTGGGGTTTAGCGTTGAGGGTTTAGGGTTTAGTTTTTATGGTCTAGGGTTTAGGGTTAAGGTTTAGGGTTAATGGTTTAGGGTTTAGGGTTTAGGATTTAGTGTTTCGGGTTTTGGGCTTAGGGATAAGGGTTTAGGGTTTTAGGTTTATGGTTTAGGGTGTAGGGTTGGGGTTTAGGGTTTAGGGGTTATGGTTTAGGATTTAGGGTCAGGGATTAGGGATTAGGGTTTAGGCTTTAGGCTTTTGGGTTTAAGTTTTAAGGTTTAGTGTTTAGGGTTTACACTTTAGGGTTAATGGTTTAGGGTTTAGGGTTTAGGGTTTGGGGTTTGGGGTTTAGGGTTTAGGGTTTCAGTATTTGGGTGCAGTGTTTAGGGTTTAGGGGTCAATATTTCGGGTTTTGGGTTTAGGGTTTAGTGTTTAGGTTTTAGGGCTTAGGGTTTAGGGGATAGGGTTTAGGGTTTATGTTTTTGAGTTTAGTGTTTTGGGCTTAGGGATTAGGGTTTAGGGTTTAGTGTTTATGGTTTAGGGTTTAGGGTTTATGGTTTAGGATTTAGGGTCAGGGATTAGGGTTTAGGGTTTAGGGTTTAGGCTTTAGGCTTTAGGGTTTAAGGTTTAAGGTTTAGTGTTTAGGGTTAGGGTTTAAGGTTTAGGGTTTAGGGTTTGGGGTTTCGGGTTTGGGGTTTATGGTTTAGGGTTTTAGTATTGGGGTAGAGTGTTTAGGGTTTAGGGGTTCAGTATTTGGGGTTTAGGGTTTGGGGTTTCGGGTTTGGGGTTTATGGTTTAGGGTTTTAGTATTGGGGTAGAGTGTTTAGGGTTTAGGGGTTCAGTATTTGGGGTTTAGGGTTTAGCGTTAAAGTTTTTGAGTTTAGTGTTTAGGGCTTAGGGTTTGGGACTTAGGGTTTAGGGTTTTCGGTTTAGAGGTTTAGAATTTATGGTTTGGGGTTTAGGCCTGGGGTTTAGGGTTTAGGGTTTAGAGTTTGGGGTTTGGGGTTTTATGTTTAGGGTTTAAGGTTTAGGATTTAGGGTTTAGGGTTAGAGTTTTGGGTTTTGGGTTTTGGGTTTAGGGTTTAAGGTTTATGCCTAGGGTTTAGGGTTTAAGGTTTAAAGTTTAGGGTTTAGGGTTTAGGGGTCTACGATTTAGGGTTTAGGGTTTAGGGTTTAGGCCTATGGTTTAGAGTTTAGGTTTTAGGGTTTATGGTTTGGGGTTTAGGTTTTGAGATTTAGGGTTTTAGGGTTTAGGGTTTGAGGTTTAGGGTTTAGGGTTAAGGGTTTAGGTCATAGGTTTGAGGGTTTAAGGTTTAGGGTCTAGGGTCTCGGGTTTAGGGTTTAGGGTTTCGGGCCTATGGTTTGGGGTAAAGTGTTTATGTTTTAGGGTTTAGGATTTTGGGTTTAGGGTTTAGGGTTTAGTGTTTAGGGTTTAGTATTTAGGGTATCAAGTTTAGGGTAAAGGGTTTCGTGTATAGGTTTAGGGTTTAGGGTTTCAGGTTAACGGTTCAGGGTTAGAGTTAAGGGTTTTGGGTTTAGGGTTTTAGGGTTTTGGGTTAGAGTTAAGGGTTTAGGGTTTAGGCTTTAGGGTTTTAGGTTTACGGTTTAGGGTTAGGGTTTAGGGTTTAGGGTTTTACTGTTTTGGGTTACAGTTAGGGGTTTAGGCCTTAGGCTTTAGGGTTTTAAGTTTAGGGTTTAGGGTTTTAGATTTTGGGGTTTAGGGTTTGAGGTTTAGGGTTTCGGGTTTAGAGTTTAGGTTTTAAGGTTTAGGGTTTAGGGTTTAGGTGTTGGGTTGAGGGTTTTCGGTTTAGGGTTTAAGGTTTAGGCCTAGGGTTTAGGGTTTCAGGTTTAAGGTTTAGGGTTTTGGGTTTGTGGTTTAGGGTTTAGGTTTTGGGGGTTTAGGATTTGTGGTTTAGGGTTTAGGCCCTGGGTTTAGGGTTTAGGGTTTAGGGTTTAGCGTTTAGGGTTTAGGGTTTAGTTTTAGGGTTTAGTTTTTAGGGTTTAGGTTTTAGGGTGTAGGGTTTAGGGTTAGGGCTCGTTTTTGGGGTTTATGGTTTAGGTTTTAGTGTTTAGGGTGTAGGGTTTAGGGTTTAGGGTTTAGTGTTTTGGGTTTAGGGTTCTGGGCTTTGGGTTTAGGGTTTAGCGTCTATGGTTTTGGGTTTAGGGTTTAGGTTTTAGGGTTTAGGGTTTAGGGTTTAGGGTATACAGGTTTGGGGTTTAGTGTTTAAGGGTTAGTGTTTTGGGTTTGGGATTAGTGTTTAAGGTTTAGGGTTTAGGGTTTAGGGTTTAGGGTTTAGGGTTAGGGATTAGGGCTTTGGGTTTAGGGAATAGTGTTTAGTGTTTAGGGTTAGGGTTTAGCGTTTAGGGTTTACTGTTTAGGGTTTAGGGTTTAGGGTTTAGGGTTAACGGTTTAGGGCTTTGGGTTTAGGGTTTAGGGTTTAGAGCCAAGGGTTTTGGGTAAAGTGTTTAAGTTTTAGGGTTTAGGATTTTGGGATTAGGGTTTTAGTTTAGTATTTAGGGTTTAGGGTTTAGGGTAAAGGGTTTAGTGTATAGGTGTAGGGTTTAGGGTTTCGGGTTAACGGTTCAGGTTTAGAGTTTAGGGCTTAGGGTTTAGGGTTTATGGTTTAGGGTTTTTGGGTTTTGGGTTAGAGTTAAGGGTTTAGGGTTTGGGCTTTAGGGTTTTAGGTTTAGGGTTTAGGGTTTAGGGTTTTAGGGTTTAGGGTTTAGGGTTTAGGGTTTAGGGTTTACGGTTCAGGGTGTAGGGTTAAGGGTTTTCAGTTTAGTGTTTAAGATTTAGGCCTACGGTTTAGGGTTTAAGGTTTAATGTTTAAGGTTTAAAGTTTAGGCTTTTGGGGTTTAGGATTTTGGGTTTACGGCTTAGGCCCAGGGTTTAGAGTTAAGGGTTTGGGGTTTAGCGTCTAGGGTTTATGGTTTAGTGTTTAGGGTTTAGGTTTTAGGGTCTGTGGTTTAGGGTTAGGGCTGCGGGTTTGGGGTTTATGGTTTAGGTTTTAGTGTTTAGGGTTTTGGGTTTAGGGTTTAGGGTTTAGGGTTTAGTGTTTAGGGTTTAAGGTTTAGGGCTTTGGGTTTAGGCTTTAGGGTCTATGGTTTTGGGTTTGGGGTTTCGGTTTAAGGGTTTAGGGTTTAGGGTATAGGGGTTTAGGGTTTAGTGTTTATGGGTTAGTGTTTGGGGTTAGGGATTAGGTTTTAGGGTTTAGGGTTTACGGTTTAGGGTTAGGGATTAGGATTTTTGGTTTAGGGAATATGGCTTAGTGTTTAGGGTTAGGGTTTAGCGTTTAGGGTTTAGTGTTTAGGGTTTAGGGTTTAGGGTTTCGTGTTTAAGGGTTAGTGTTTAGGGTTAGGGATTAGGGTTTAGTGTTTAGGGTTTAGGGTTTATGGTTAGGGATTCGGGTTTTGGGTTTAGGGAATAGGGTTTAGCGTTTACGGTTTAGTGTTTAGGGTTTTGGGTTTTGGGTTTAGGATTTAGGGTTTAGGATTTAGGATTTAGTGTCAGGGATTATGGTTTAGGGTTTAGGCTTTAGGCTTTAGGGTTTAAAGTTTAGTTTTTAGGGTTAGGGTTTTGAGCTTATGGTTTCGGGTTTAGGGTTTAGGGATTGGGGTTTTGTGTTTAGGGTTTTAGTATTAGGGTATATTGTTTTAGGTTTAGAGCTTGGGATTTAGGGTTTAGGGTTTAGAGTTTAGGGTCTAGGGTTTATGGTTTGCGGTTTAGGTTTTGAGGTTGAGGGTTTTAGGGTTTAGGGTTTGAGGTTTAGGGTTTAGGGTTAAGGCTTTAGGTCCTAGGGTTTAGGGTTTAGGGTTTAGGGCCTAGGGTTTCAGGTTTAGGGTTTGGGGTTTAGGGCCTAGAGTTTGGGGTAAAGTGTTTATGTTTTTTGGTTTAGGATTTTGGCTTTAGTGTTTAGGGTTTAGTGTTTAGGGTTTAGTATTTAGGGTATCAAGTTTAGGGTAAAGGGTTTAGTGTATAGGTATAAGGTTTAGGGTTTCGGGTTAACGGTTCAGGGTTAGAGTTAAGGGTTTAGGGTTTAGGGTTTTAGGGTTTTGGGTTAGAGTTAAGGGTTTAGGGTTTAGGCTTTAGGGTTTTAGGTTTACGGTTCAGGGTTAGAGTTAAGGGTTTAGGGTTTAGGGTTTTACTCTTTTGGGTTACAGTTAAGGGTTTAGGCTTTAGGCTTTAGGGTTTTAGGTTTAGGGTTTAGGGTTTTGGGTTTTAGGGTTTGAGGTTTAGGGTTTCGGGTTGAGGGTTTAGGTTTTAGGGTTTAGGGTTTAGGGTTCAGGGTGTTGGGTTTAGGGTTTTCGATTTAGGGTTTAAGGTTTTGGCCTAGGGTTTAGGGTTTCAGGTTTACGGTTTAGGGTTTAGGATTTGGGGTTTAGGGTTTAGGTTTAGGGTTTAGGCCCAGGGTTTAGGCTTTAGGGTTTAGGGTTTAGCGTCTAGGGTTTAGGGTTTAGTTTTTAGGGTTTAGGTTTTAGGGTCTAGGGTTTAGGGTTAGGGCTTCGGGTTTGGGGTTTATGGTTTAGGTTTTAGTGTTTAGGGTTTAGGGTTTAGGGTTTAGGGTTTAGTGGTTAGGGTTTAGGGTTCTGGGCTTTGGGTTTAGGGTTTAGGGTCTATGGTTTTGGGTTTAGGGTTTAGGTTTTACGGTTTAGGGTTTGGGGTTTGAGGTTTAAGGTATAGGGGTTTAGGGTTTAGTGTTTAAGGGTTAGTTTTTATGGTTAGGAAATAGTGTTTAAGGTTTAGGGTTTAGGGCCCAGGGTTTAGGGTTAGGGATTAGGGTTTTGAGTTTAGGGAATAGGGTTTAGCGTTTAGGGTTTAGTGTTTAGGGTTTAGGGTTTAAGGTTAACGGTTTAGGGCTTGGGGTTTAGGGTTTAGGGTTTAGAGCCAAGGGTTTTGGGTAAAGTGTTTAAGTTTTAGGATTTAGGATTTTGGAGGTAGGGTTTTTGGTTTAGTATTTAGGGTTTAGGGTTTAGGGTAAAGGGTTTTGTGTATAGGTTTAGGGTTTAGGGTTTCGGGTTAACGGTTCAGGGTTAGAGTTTAGGGTTAGGGTTTAGGGTTTAGGGTTTAGGGTTTTTGGGTTTTGGGTTAGAGTTAAGGGTTGATGGTTTAGGCTTTAGGGTTTTAGGTTTAGGGTTTAGGGTTTAGGGTTTTAGGGTTTAGGGTTTGAGGTTTAGGGTTTAGGGTTTAGGGTTCAGGGTTCAGGGTGTAGGGTTTAGGGTTTTCGGTTTAGCGTTAAAGATTTAGGCCTAGGATTTAGGGCTTAGGGTTTAGGGTTTAAGGTTTAGGGTTTAGGGTTTAGGGTTTAGGGTTTAGTGGTTTAGGATTTTGGGTTTAGGGCTTAGGCCCAGAGTTTAGGGTTTAGGGTTTAGCGTCTAGGGTTTATGGTTTAGTGTTTAGGGTTTAGGTTTTAGGGTCTCTAGTTTAGGGTTAAGGCTGCGGGTTTGGGGTTTATGGTTTAGGTTTTAGTGTTTTGGGTTTAGGGTTTAGGGTTTAGTATTTAGGGTTTTGTGTTTAGGGTTTAGGGTTCAGCGCTTTAGGTTTAGGGTTTTAAGTTTAGGGTTTAGGGTTTATGGTTTTGGATTTATGGTTTCGGTTTTAGGGTTTAGGGTTTAGGGTTTAAGGTTTAGGGTTTAGGGCTTAGGGTTTAGGGTTTAGTGTTTAAGGGTTAGTGTTTAGGGTTAGGGATTAGGGTTAGGGATTAGGATTTTGGGTTTAGGGAATAGGGTTTAGTGTTTAGGGTTAGGGTTTAGCATTTAGGGTTTAGTGTTTTGGGTTTGGGGTTTAGGGTTTAGGGTTTAGGGTTTAGGGATTCGTGTTTAAGGGTTAGTGTTTAGGGTTGGGGATTTGGGTTTAGTTTTTAGGGTTTAGGGTTTAGAGTTAGGGATTAGGGTTTTGGGTTTAGGGAATAGGGTTTAGTGTTTAGGGTAAGGGTTTAGCGTTTGGGGTTTAGTGTTTAGGGTTTAGGGTTTTGGGTTTAGGATTTAGGGTTTAGGATTGAGGATTTAGTTTCAGGGATTGTGGTTTAGCGTTTAAGGTTTGGGCTTTAGGGTTTATAATTTAGTGTTTAGGGTTAGGGTTTAGGGCTTATGATTTAGGGTTTAGGGTTTAGTGATTGGGGTTTTGTGTTTAGGGTTTCAGTATTAGGGTATATTGTTTCAGGTTTGGGGATTAGGATTTAAGGTTTAGGGTTTAGGGTTTAGGGTTTAGGGTTTAGTGTTTACAGTTTAGGGTTTAGGGTTTAGTGTTTACAGTTTAGGGTTTATGGTTTATGGATTGGTGTGTAGGGTTTGGGGTTTAGGGTTTAGGGCTTAGGGTTTAGGGTTTAGGTTTTAGGGTTTAGTGTTAGGGTTTATGGTTATGGTTTTGGGTTTAGGGTTAGGGCATAGGGTTTAGGGTTTACGGTTTAGGGTTTAGTGTTTATGGTCTAGGGTTTACGGTTAATGGTTTAATGTTTAGGGTTTAGGGTTTAGGGTTTAGTGTTTAGGGTTTAGCGTTCGGGGCTTAGGGTTTAGTGTTCAGGGTTTAGGGTTTAGGGTTTAGGGTTTAGTCTTTACGGTTTGGCGTTGAGGGTTCAGGGTTTTGTGTATAGGGTTTGGGGTTTAGGGTTTAGGGTTTAGGGTTTAGGGTCTAGGGTTAGGGTTTAGCGTTTAGGGTTTAGGGTTTAGGGTTAGGGTTTAGGGATTCGGGTTTAGGGTTTAGGACTTAGGGTTTAGGGTTTAGCGTTAAGGTTTAGCGTTTAGGGTTTAGTGTTTAGGGTTTAGGGATTAGGACTTCGGGTTTTGGGTTTTGGGTTTAGGGTTTAGTGTTTAGGGTTTAGTGTTAGGGTTTAGGGTTTAGGGTTTAGGGTTAAGGTTTAGGGCTAATGGTTTAGGTTTTAGGGTTTAGTGTTTGGGGTTTAGGGCTTAGGGATTGGGGTTTAGGGTTGTGGGTTTATGGTTTGGGGTTTAGGGTTTAGGGTTTAGGGTTAGGGTTTAGGGTTTAGGGTTTAGGATTTAGTGTCAGGGATTAGGGTTCAGGCTTTAGGCTTTAGGCTTTCGAGTTTAAGGTTTAGTGCCTTGGGTTTAGGGTATAGGGCTTGGGGTTTAGGGTTTAGCGTTTAGGGTTTAGGGTTTGTGGTTTGGGGTTTCAGTATTAAGGTATAGGGTTTAGGGTTTAGGGGTTTAGTATTTTGGGATTAGGGTTTAGGGTTTAGGGTTTAGGGTTTCGGGGTTTAGTATTTAGGGTTTGGGGTTTAGGGTTTAGGGTTTAGGTTTTAGGGGTTTTCGATTTTGGGTTTAGGGTTTTGGCCTAGGGTTTAGGGTTTAGGGTTTAGGGTTTATGGTTTAGGCCTAGGGTTTAGGGTTTAAGGATTAGTGTTTCGGGTTTAGTGTTTAGGGTTTAGGGCTTAGGATTTAGGGGTTACGGTTTAGGGTTTAGCGTTTAGGGTTTAGGGTTTGGTGTATAAGGTTTGGGGTTTAGGGTTTAGGGTTTAGGGTTTAGGGTTTAGGGTTAGAGCATAGGGTTTAGGGTTTAGTTTTTATGGTTTAGGGTTTAGGGTTATGGTTTAGGGTTAATGGTTTAGGGTTTAGGGTTTAGGGTTTAGTGTTTCGGGTTTAGGGCTTAGGGATTAGGGTTTAGGGTTTAGGGTTTATGGTTTAGGGTTTATGGTGTAGGGTTAGGGTTTTGGGTTTAGGTTTTATGGTTTAAGATTTAGGGTCAAGGATTTGGGTTTAGGCTTTAGGGTTTAGGGTTTAGGCTTTAGGGTTTAAGGTTTAAGGTTTGGTGTTTAGTGTTTACGGTTTAGAGCTAAGGGTTTAGCGTTTAGGGTTTAGGGTTTAGGGTTTTGGGTTTGGGGTTTGGGGTTTAGGGTTTAGGGTTTCAATATTGGGGTACAGTGTTTTGGGTTTAAGGGTTCCATATTTAGGGTTTAGGGTTTACGGTTTAGTGTTTAGGGTTTAGGGCTTAGGGTTTAGGGTTTAGGGTTTAGGGTTTTGGGTTTTGGGTTTAGGGTTTAGGTTTTTGAGTTTTGTGTTTAGCATTTAGGGTTTGGGAGTTAGGGTTTCGGGTTTTGGGTTTAAAGGTTTAGAATTTATGGTTTAGGGTTTAGGCCTGGGGTTTAGGGTTTAGGGTTTGTG
>NW_026652024.1:20000-24360 GCF_029873635.1 Malania oleifera
TTTGGGTTACCATTAAGGGTTTAGGCTTTAGGCTTTAGGGTTTTAGGTTTAGTGTCTAGGGTTTAGGTTTTAGGGTTTAGGGTTTGAGGTTTAGGGTTTTGTGTTAAGGGTTTAGGGTGTAGGGTTTAGGGTTTAGGGTTCAGGGTGTAGGGTTTAGGGTTTCCGGTTGAGTGTTTAAGGTTTAGGCCTAGGGTTTACGTTTTCAAGTTTAAGGTTTAGGGTTTAGGGTTTAGGGTTCAGGGTTTAGGGTTTGGGGGTTTAGGATTTATGGTTTAGGGTTTAGCGTCTAGTGTTTACGGTTTAGGGTTTAGGTTTTAGCGTCTAGGGTTTAGGGTTGGGGCTTCAGGTTTGGGGTTTATTGTTTAGGTTTTAGTGTTTAGGGTTTAGGGTTTAGGGTTTAGGGTTTAGTGTTTAGGGTTTAGGGTTCTGGTCTTTGGGTTTAGGGTTTAGGGTCCATTTTTTTAGGTTTAGGGTTTAGGTTTTAGGGTTTAGGGTTTAGGGTTTAGGGTTTAGGGTTTAGGGGTTTAGGGTTTAGTGTTTAAAGGTTAGTGTTTAGGGTTGGGGATTAGGGTTTAGGGTTTAGGGTTTAGGGTTAGGGATTAGGGTTTTAGGTTTAGGGAATAGGGTTTAGTGTTTAGGGTTAGGGTTTAGCATTTAGGGTTTAGTGTTTAGGGTTTAGGGTTTAGGGTTAATAGTTTAGGGCTTGGGGTTTTGGGTTTTGGGTTTAGAGCCAAGGGTTTTGGGTAAAGTGTTTAAGTTTTAGGGTTTAGGATTTTTTTTTTAGGGTTTTGGGTTTAGTGTTTTGGGTTTAGTATTTAGGGTTTAGGGTTTAGGGTAAAGGGTTTAGTGTATATGTTTAAGGTTTGGGGTTTCGGGTTAACGATTCAGGATTATAGTTTAAGGCTAAGGGTTTAGGGTTTAGGGTTTTAGGGTTTTGGGTTAGAGTTAAGGGTTGAGGGTTTGGGGTTTAGGGTTTTAGGTTTAGGGTTTAGGGTTTATGGTTTTAGGATTTAAGGTTTGAGGTTTAGGGTTTCGGGTTTAGGGTTTAGGTTTTACGGTTTAGGGCTTTAGGGTTTTAGGTTTACGGTTCAGGGTTAGAGTTAAGCGTTTGGGGTTTAGTGTTTTAGAGTTTTGGGTTACAGTTAAGGGTTTAGGCTTTAGGCTTTAGGGTTGTAGGTTTAGGGTTTAGGGTTTAGGGTTTGAGGTTTAGGGTTTAGGTTTTAGGGTTTAGGATTTCGGGTTTAGGGTTCAGGGTGTAGGGTTTAGGGTTTTCGGTTTAAGGTTTAAGGTTTAGGCCTAGGGTTTAGGGTATAAGGTTTAAGGTTTAGGGTTTAGGGTTTAGGGGTTTGGGATTTTGGGTTTAGGGCTTAGGCCTAGGGTTTGGAGTTTAGGGTTTAGGGTTTAGCGTCTTGGGTTTTGGTTTTAGGATCTAGGGTTTAGGGTTAGGGCTGCAGGTTTGGGGTTTAAGGTTTAGGTTTTAGTGTTTAGGGTTTAAGGTTTAGTGTTTAGTGTTTAGGGTTTAGGGTTTAGTGTTTATGGTTTAGGGTTAAGGGCTTTGTGGTTTAGGGTTTAGGGTCTATGGTTTTGGGTTTAGAGTTTCGATTTTCGGGTTTAGGGTTTAGGCTTTAGGGTTTATGGTATAGGGGTTTAGGGTTTAGTGTTTAAGGGTTAGTGTTTAGGGTTAGGGATTAGGGTTTAGGGTTTAGGGTTTATGGTTTAGGGTTAGGGATTACGATTTTGGGTTTAGGGAATAGGGTTTAGTGTTTAGGGTTAGGGTTTAGCGTTTAGGGTTTAGTGTTTAGGGTTTGGGCTTTAAGGTTTAGGGTTTAGTGTTTAGGGTTTCGTGTTTAAGGGTTAGTGTTTTGGGTTAGGGATTAGGGTTTAGGGTTTAGGGTTAGGGATTAGGGTTTTGGGTTTAGGGATTGGGGTTTCGGGTTTACAGTTTAGGGTTTAGGGTTTTGTGTATAGGGTTTGGGTTTATGGTTTAGGGTCTAGTGTTAAAGTTTAGCGTTTAGGGTTTACAGTTTTGTGTTAGGGTTTTGGGTTTTACAGTTAGGTTTTAGGGTTTGGGGTTTAGGGTTTAGGGTGTAGGGTTTAGAGGTTTAGAATTTAGCGTTTAGGGTTTAGTGTTTAGGGTTTAGGCTTTAGGGTTTATAGTTTAGTGTTTAGGGTTAGGATTTAGGGTTTAGGGATTGGGGTTTTGTGTTTAGGGTTTCAGTATTAGGGTATATGGTGTCGGGTTTAGGGCTTAGGGTATATGGTTTAGGGTTTAGGGTTTATGGTTTTGTGATTGGTGTATAGGGTTTGGGGTTTAGGGTTTAGGGCTTAGGGTTTCGGGTTTAGGGTTTAAGGTTTAGTGTTTTGGGTTTTGTGTTAGGGTTTAGGGTTTAGGGTTAGGGCATGGGGTTTAGGGTTTAGTGTTTATGGTCTAAGGTTTAGGGTTAGGGTTTAGGGCTAATGTTTTAAGGTTTAGGGTTTAGGGTTTAGTGTTTAGGGTTTAGCGTTTGGGGCTTAGGGTTTAGTGTTTAGTGTTTAGGGTTTAAGGTTTAGGAGTTTAGTATTTAGAGTTTAGGGTATAGGGTTTAAGGTTTAGGGATTTACGATTTAGGGATTAGGGTTTTGGCCTTGGGTTTAGGGTTTAGTGTTTAGTGTTTAGGGTTTAGGGTTTTGGGTTTAGGGCTTAGTGTTTCGGGTTTACAGTTTAGGGTTTAGGGTTTTGTGTATAGGGTTTGGGTTTATGGTTTAGGGTCTAGTGTTAAAGTTTAGCGTTTAGGGTTTAGAGTTTTGTGTTAGGGTTTAGGGATTAGGGTTTAGGGTTTAGGGTTTATGGTTTAGTGTTTAGAGTTTAGGGTTTGGGGCTTTGGGTTTAGGGTTTAGGTTTTAGGGTTTTGGGTTTTACAGTTAGGTTTTAGGCTTTGGGGTTTAGGGTTTAGGGTGTAGGGTTTAGAGGTTTAGAATTTAGGGTTTAGGGTTTAGGCCTAGGGTTTTGGGTTTTGGGTTTTGGATTTTATGTTTAGGGTTTAGGGTTTAGGGTTTAGGGTTTAGGGTTTAAGGTTTAGGCCTAGGGTTTAGGGTTTAATGTTTAAAGATTAAGGTTTAGGGTTTAGGGGTTTAGGATTTGGGGTTTAGGGTTTAGGTCTAGGGTTTAGGGTTTACGTTTTAGGGTTTATGGTCTCTCGTTTAGGTTTTGAGGGTTAGGGTTTAGGGTTCAAGGTTTAGGGTTTAGTGTTAAGGGTTTAGGTCTTAGGGTTTGGGGTTTATGATTTATGGTTTAGGGTTTGGGGTTTGAAATTTAGGGTTTAGGGTTCAGGGTGTAGGGTTTAGGTTTTTCGGTTTACGGTGTAAGGTTTAGGCCTAGGGTTAAGGGTTTAAGGTTTACGGTTTGGGGTTTAGGATTTAGGGTTTAGGGTTTAGGCCTCAGGTTTAGGGTTGAGTGTTTAGGGTTTAGGGTCTAGGGTTTAGGGTTTAGTATTCAGGGTTTAGGCTTTAGGGTTAAGTCTTTATGGTTTGTGCTTTGGGTTCAGGGTTTAGGGTTTATGGTTTAGAGTTTAGGGTTTAGGGTTTAGGGATCAGGGCTTAGGGTTCCGGGCTTAGGGTTTACGGTTTGGGGTCTATGGTTTTGGGTTTAGGATTTAGGTTTTGGGGTTTAGGGTTAAGGGTTTAAGGGTTTAGGGTTTAGTGTTTAAGGCTTAGTGTTTAGGGTTAGGGATTTGGGTCTAGGGTTTAGGGTTTATGGTTTAGGGTTTAGGGTTAGGGATCAGGGTTTTGGGTTTAGGGATTAGGGTTTAGGGTTTAGGGTTTAGGGTTAGGGTTTAGCATTTAGGGTTTACTCTTTAGGGTTTAGGGTTTAGGACATAGGGTTTTGGGTTTAGTGTTTAGGGTTTAGTGTTAGGGTTTAGGGTTTAGGATTTAGAGTTTAGGGTTTAGGGTTAGCGCATAGGGTATAGGGTTTAGGGTTCAGTGTTTATGGTCTAGGGTTTAGGGTTAAGTTTTAGGGTTAATGGTTTAGGGTTTAGTGTTTAGGGTTTATTGGGGATTTGGCACCGGTCGTTTAGGGTGTGTTTATGGTTTAGTAGTTTATTGTTCTAGGGTTAAGGGTCGGTTTCGGGTAGTTAATGGTTTAGGGTTTAGAGTTTCGGGTTAGGGTTTTGGTCCTAATTGTTTAGAGTTTTTTAGGGATAGGGCATGGTTTTTAGGGTTTTAGGTTAGGTTTAGGGTGTAGGGTTGGATTAGGGTCAGGGATTAGGTGTTCAGGTTTGGTTTCGGCTTAGGGTTTAGGCTTAGGTCATGTGTTAGGGTTTTAGGGTTTTAGGATTTAGGGTTTTGGGTTTAGGGTTTGGGGTTTAGGGTTTAGGGTTTC
>NW_026652025.1:0-20171 GCF_029873635.1 Malania oleifera
GATGGTTTTTTGGTCACATATTTTGTTCTTTGTATGACGAAGAGACCAGGTGATTTATTTCCCTGTGACCATCTTGGGGAGCATGGAATTGTTCCTTTATTCAGGAAGTCGCATTTTCACGCCATTTGAATTCTAAGTCCGGATTTCAGAAATGTTAGCTTGTGAAATTTTTTTTCTAGGGCACTATTTTTATGATTCCAAACACAAGCCATATGAGTGCCTGGGTTTGAAATCATTGGTTTTCGGTGCTTGGAAAGAATGTGATGCAGGAATAAAAGGCCACTGAGCTTTCGGACATGTTGAGCATTATCAAAATTGACTCTTACACAGGGAAGCTTGGATTTCGAGTATGACTTTAAATTTATATAGATTTAAGTGGAATTTAATATTTTTTTAAAATTTTATTTTGTTAAAATTTACACGTTTTAATTTATGGTCTGCAAAAGAAAAATTGTAAGTGCACTAGGGAGTATAGCAGTTTATACGGGGAAATATAGGTTCATTTTTAAAATTTATTGTAGCGTACGATGAAATGATTGCCTGAATTTCAATTGAGGAATGTGAAAATTTACTCCATTTTAAGTTAGTAACAATACAAATTTCTGTTTAGTCGTTTCCTTCTAAAAAAAAAATTTCAATTAATGATCATGTTCTTTATACACCAATTATTTAATTTTAGCTTCTTTCATTGCAGTGGAGATTGCTTCAATTTGAGTACGAATGTACAATGGCCAGAGGTTGGTGTAATATAATACAACAAAAACAATGAACTGTTACATGAAATTCTAGCTGTCATCTTTTACACAATCTGAGGCAAATGAATAAATCAATAGGCAAATTTTGGTTTATTTTGTGTGTGTGTGTGTGTGTGTTTTTTTTTTCAAATTTGAACGGTAGGAATTATTTAGGGTATGTTTGGTTGTGGAAAATAGTTTTTATTTTTTATTTTAATTTTTTTTAAAAAATACAAAAGGTCTGAAATAAATTATTAATAAATAATTTTGACATTCTTTGCCTGTGAAAATAATTTTATTTTTTATTTTCAAATTTTCAAATAATTGCAAAAATGTCACCATATTTTTCAATTTTCTAAACTTATATAGAAAAGTTTTAAAATATTTTTTGTTATTTTTAAAATTTTTAACTCTTACTTTGCGTATGAGAGCATGAAGATTGCATGTAGAGAGTCTATTCCAAGTCCTTATAAATACAATTATAAGTCCAAAAATTCATGATTCTAAATATTACTTCATGTAAATTTTTAAAAATTAGGAAACGAGTTGTCTTTCTTATGATTATTTTGAAATCTAAAATAAAAATGAAAAATTCTTTTATACATTTAACAAACTCTTTATTTTCTTCTTTTTTAACATGAATTGTAAAAAAAATTAAATAATAAAATAAAATTTTTTTAGTACTTTTAAAAGTTAAAAATTAAAAATATTTTCCATAACTAAATGTTTTTTTTTTCTTTGTTTGTTAATTCAAGTAATCTTAACATTAATTTTGTTTTTCAAAGTAGGTGAAACGGGATTAGAAGTGTTTGATAATGAGAAAGAAAGATATAATAAGTCATCTATTATATTTAGGATGAGGTTGTTCCAAAAGTGGGGACAGTACAATGAGAACCTATAACAATAACAATAAAATCAAGTCTTAAGTTTCACGAGGTGGGGTCGGTTATATGAATCATTTTTTTGTCAATTTATGCGATTATGGATCATTTCTTTTGACTCAGGGCTATTAAATCCTTACTCACTATCTCCTTCCAAGTTATTTTAGGTCTACCCTTACCCCTTCTACTGCCCTCCCTCCCATAGTAACTAGCTCACTCTTCCTCACTAACGCACTATAAGGCCTACGTTGCAAGTATTTATACCATTTGAGTTGTCCCTCCCTTATCTTATCTTCTATAATAGTTACACTTAACTTATCATGAATATGTTCATTCCTTAATTTATCTTTTAGTATAATACCACTCATCCATCTAAGCATTCTTTTCTTACCAACTTTTACTTTTTGGATATTGTTGACCTTACGTGTCACGCCCGGTTTTGATTATGACAAATACTCATTGTATCTAATGGGTAATTGAGTTTTTGTGCAGGAATCAAGAATGACAAGATCAAGATGTGCACAAAGCAAGAAAGGCTTGAAGACAGTTTCATAAACTCTTAATTGAAATATTTTCCAGTGAAATTGTCTGTAATAGTAATTAGGCTGTCTGTAATAGTAATTAGGGTACTGGTTTGTAATAAGCTCACACATATCACATGAATGATTTACTTTGTAAGCTCAAACCGAACCATAGAAAGACCTTAGAGTGTACCTTCAAAATTGGACTTTTTCGGTGTCTTCAAAATTGGACCCCAAGTGGCCTTAGGACACACACATATGCACATATGTTTATTAGGCACTTAAAATTGATTGAGTTGGGTCAATTCGGGACCGAAATGCACACTTGGTGCACTTTCGGTCGACCGAGCCAAACAGTTCAAATTGGCCCGGTCGACCGAAACTGGTCCGGGTCAACTATTTGACCCGGTCCCGGTCGACCGACCCCTTACAGGTCATTTGACCTCGGTCGACCGAACCACCTGGGAGTCAACTATTTGACCCCCCGGTCGACCGACCACTTTTGTACTCCAACAACTCGGTCGACCGAAGCGCCTCGGGAGAATTCCCAACAACTCGGTCGACCGAGCCGTGCAGTTCAAAAAGGCCTCGGTCGACCGAAACTCGAAGATTTCAAAAATCGCCCTTACCCGGTCGACCGACCCCTTACAAATTATTTCATATTTGTGGTGTATATTATTGTGCGAATTTGGGTACATATCTGCTTTACTTAAAAGCACAATCACTGTACCAGTTCATTGTAATACACTTTGATTGTATTTCCAGGCACGGGCCTGAAGAGGGAGACTAGCCCTGGAATAGTCCCGGATTGGCTTAGACCCAGTTAGGAAAGCTAGGTGCGTCGTCCTGTTAAGGCGTGTAGGTTGAGGTCAGCCCCACAAATTGACCTGGTTAAGGTTGAGGTCAGCCCTGTGTTAATTTGACCTGGTTAAGGTTGAGGTCAGCCCTGTGTTAATTTGACCTGGTTAAGGTTGAGGTCAACCCTGTGTTAATTTGACCTGGTTGTAAATGGTGCCGCTCCACCCTTAAGTGAGCTATTAGTGGAATCCTCTAGCTTGCGAGCTTGAGGCGGGGACGTAGGCACGGTTGGCCGAACCCCGATAACATATCGTGTGTTCATTTTTATTTCCGCACTTTATATTTACCGCACATGTATGTTATGGGTGAATGATGCGTATGACTTAATTTTCACATTATATTTATCTACGCATTTGGAAATTGAATAGGCATACCCTAGGTTGTGTATATATTGCTATTTATCCAGTTCAACCCAGGTGATAAATTTTAAAATTCCAATTCACCCCCCCTCTTGGGAATACACCAATTCTAACAGATATTCTATTTCTTCATTATCTAACATTCTGATCCATATAACATAGCTGGTCTTATAGTCGTCCTATAAAACTTTCCTTTCAATTTTAAGAGTATTTTATGATCACAAACCACACTTGAAATACTTCTTCATTTTACCCAACTTGCTTTAACTCTATGCATTACATTATTTTCAATTTCTCATTCGCTTTGCATAATAGATTCAAGGTATCGATGTAAGAACCCGAACCGTGATATATGAAATAATAAATAAATAGAAGGGTAGAATGATAAATTGAGCAGGTTTCGTCAACGAAGCCAGAATTAGTTGACGAAGACCTTATGATCTTCGGCGGCGAAATGCAGGAGCTCGTCGATGAGGAGAAGTTGAGAGGTTTTGGGAAACTGGAAATCTCAGGCTCGTCGACGAGGTCACCGTGTCGTCAACGAACTATCTTCAGTGACTCGTCGACGAAGACTCCATCTCATCAACGGGGTTGGTCGAGTCAAAGGGTTATAAATATCAGTTTTCATTACTTATAAGCTAAGAAATCAAAATATCCTCTCTCTCTTTCTCTCTCTCTCTCTAGATTTATTCTTCGTACGTTGCTGGAATCATAGATCCGACGTTACCATGAGGATTAGGGAAGGATTCTCTACAAGATTTGCAGATCGAATCTTCGTTCTGGGCATTTTCGGGTTTTAGTTCGAAATCGAGGTAAGGCTCAATTTTCAATTCTGATCTGGTAGTTATGTAGAGAATATAATTGTGAGTATGTTCTGTACTGTGGTTTATAGGTTTTGGGAACTCGGTTCGCTGTTTAGTGGTAGAGTTTGGGATTGGATTTTCGAGGAAAGGTAAAGGGATTCTATTTATGTCTGTTATTTTTGAAATTGGACTCGATAGAACTGTAGTTCGTGGTCCTGTGTGTGTTTTGACTACTCATTTGGGGAAATCTAACAAGTAAAATTATGGGTTTTTCATGTTATAGTTTTGGGGAAAAAGGGGCATTGGGTTGCATCTATGGTTTTGTTGGAAAACCGTAAATATATTGTGATATATATTGTGTTATAGGGATGGTCGTGCCTTGACTTGTTTAAACTGTATATGTTTGGAAAATCATGATTTTAGATTACCAAATGAGTGTGGATTGTTTGGTTATATGAACATGCATGGTTGTGTTTTGCTGCAATGAAATAGGAATTGGGTTTCAAATTGTTTCAAGTACTGAAAGAGTGTCCGACTCTATATCCGAGGGTCTGAAATATCACCTGTTATGTTTGAAAAGAGTGTTCGGCTCTATATCCGAGGGCGTGAGCCTTACCGACTGATCACCGAAGGGTGTGGATCCACCAATTGTACCATTTAGATGCCATGGGAGCCTGGGGCTATGCCATGTGCCAGGGACGCCGTGTAATGCGGACTAGCTACGAGCCGAAGGGTGTGATGACACCGGGTTGCTTGATCATGTGTGTGTGCGTGAATGCACTGTACCGAAACTGTTTTGTGAGAATACTGGAATTGCATTGAACTGTGTATGTTTTATGTCATGATAACACTCAAATGCCACACACCGATATAACCTGGATCTGCCTTACTGAGAGGTGTCTCACCCCTGTTGTAAGTACATATTTTTTAGGTCCTTCGAGTAACCGGAACTAGCGTCCTTGTGTTGGGAGCATAGTGGTCGATGTACTGTGGGAAGTACTAGGGTAAGTACTAGGACTGTATTGGGTTGTTTTTTGTGGTTTTGGCTGACACCCAGGTTTATGTTTTGCATTATGGAACCTAGATTCCTTTTGTATAGACTTTGATATGGTACAAAATATGTATAGAAAGACCTTTTTTCTGCTATGTATCTGTAATGTATATGAATGTGTATAGGGTGTATGGGAACCCCACTGGGTCGAACCCTCATTCATTGTGTTGTGTCATTGATGATTTGTATGATACAGGAACATGTTAGGTTAATCATTCACCCCTGGGTCCCATTACCGGGTTCAGGGCGTGACAGCTTGGTATCATAGCTAACTAGGTTGTTAGGTCTTGTAGACTTGGTTAGGCATAGCTGTGTGTACATACCAGAGTATAAGATGTAGGGAATGGTTATGGGTAGAGTAGGTCGAGGGTTGTTTTGTTGCTAGATAGGGATTCGTTGGCAGTGTCCTGTATTTTTCCTGGAATGACGATTTCAGAAAAATCATGACAAACCATTGATGATTTTCGTGTCGGTGTGATAGGATAGTCCTGGACCCGTTAGGTGGAAGTTAACATGATTAGTTGTAAATGATTGTGTTAACTGTACGTGTTGTAGGAGTACTAATAGGTTCCTATCGTTTTTAGAATGGAGCCCAAGGATAACAACCTAGGAAGTGGTTCCGAGGAGATTGCGAGGGATGAGTCTCCTTTCGTGCCTCAAGGTTTGACGAGGCAGGTTATGTGGGAGATCGGGTTGAGCGTTAGGAGACGCGAACGTTCTGCTACTGCTGCAGGGTGCACTATTGAGAGGTTCACACGCATGCACCCTCAGATGTTCTCAGGAGGGATTCTGGAGGTCTTGCATTGCATAGATAGGCAAAAAGTACTCTATGCTACCTTTCAGTTGTCTGGGGAGGCAGGGCGATGGTGGACCGCGGTGAGGAATGACCATGCCTTGACTTGTTTAAACTGTATGTGTTTGGAAAATCATGATTTTAGATTACCAAATGGGTGTGGATTATTTGGTTATATGAACATGTATGGTTGTGTTTTGCTATAATGAAATAGGAACTGGGTTCCGAATTGTTGCAGGTACTGAAAGAGTGTCTGGCTCTATATCCGAGGGTGTGAAATATCACCTACCATGTTTGGCAAGAGTGTCCGGCTCTATATCCGAGGGCGTGAGCCTTACTCATTGATCACCAAAGGGTGTGGATCCACCAGTTGTACCAATACGATACCATGGGAGCCTAGGGCTATGCCATGTGTCGGGGACTCCTTGTAATGTAGGCCGGCTTCGGGCCGAAGGGTGTGATGACACCGGGTTGCTTGATCATGTGTGTGTGCGTGAATGCACTGTACTAGAACTGTTTTGGAATTGCATTGAACTGTGTATGTTTTATGTCATGATAACACTCAAATACCACACACCAATATAACTTGGATCTGCCTTACTGAGAGGTATCTCACCCCTGCTGTACGTACATATTTTTTAGGTCTTTCGAGTAACCGGAACTAGCGTCCTTGTGTTGGGAGCATAGTGGTTGGTGTACTGCGGGAAGTACTTGGGTAAGTACTAGGACTGTATCAGGTTGTCTTTTGTGGTTTTGGTTGACACCTGGGTTTATTTTTTGCATTATGGAGCCTGGACTCCTTTTGTATGGACTCTGGTATGGTACAAAATATGTATAGAAAGACCTTTTTCCGTTGTGTATCTGTAATGTATATGATTGTGTATAGGGTGTACGGGAATCCCACGGGATCAGACTCTCATTCATTGTGTTGTGTCATTGATGATTTGTATGATATAGGAATAGGTTAGGTTACTCATTTATGCCTGAGTCCCATTACCAGGTTCGGGGGCGTGACAATTGAAATCTACAAGTGCTATTTATTTCTTCATCATCAAGTTTAACTTTGTCTCCAATATTCCTTCTATTTTTATTGAAATTATATTTCATATATTCTGTTTTATTTCTACTTATCCTAAAGCCTCTAGATTCCAAAGCTTCTCTCCATAATTCTAACTCAGTCTCTACTCCGCCCCTAGTTTCATCAATTAATACAATATCATTTGCAAACAATATATACCATTGAACCTTAGTTTGAATACTTTTAGTCAGTTGGTCCATCACTAAAGCAAAAAGATAAGGGTTCAAAGCAGATATTTGATGTACACCTATGGTGATTAAAAATTTTCTACTTTCTCCATCTATAGTCCTTACACTAGTCATTACTCCATCGTAAATATCCTTAATGATATCAGTATACCTATTACATACATTTTTTTTTTCTAAAACCTACCATAGAACTTCCCTAGGTATCCTATCATATGCTTTCTCTAGGTTAATAAATATCATATGCAATTCTCTATTGTTTTCCCTAAAATTTTCCATTAATCTTCTTAAAAGACATATAATTTCTGTGGTAGATCTCCTAGGCATAAAACCAATTTGATTTTCTGAGACCTTCGTTTCTAACCTTAATCTTTGTTCAACTACCCTTTCTCATAGTTTTATCGTATGACTCATAAGTTAGTTCTATAATAGTTATTATAATTTTGAATATTTTCTTTATTTTTGAATATAGGTATTAAAGTGTTTTCCTCCATTCATCTGAAAATTTTTTAGTTTTTATAATTGTATTAAATAAATTAATTAATCATATAATTCTGTTATCACCTAAGCATTTTTAAACTTCAATTGAGATGTTATCCAATCCTATAATTTTCCCATTTTTCATCTTATTTAGTGCAATTTTAACTTCATTAACTCTAATTTTGCAAATAAATCTCATATTTTGAGTCTTTTCCTCATTTGTCAAATCTAAGTTTAAGTTTTCTCTTTGGTTTTCATTAAACAACTTATTAAAGTAACTTCACAATCTTTCTTTAATGTCTTCGTCCCTAACCAAGACAATATCGTCATCACTTTTTATACATTTTACATTTTCTAAGTCCTTACTCTTCCTTTCTCTAACTTTAGCAAGCTTAAATATATCTCTTTCCCTTTCTTTTGTATCTAATCTATCATGCAAACTATTAAATGATTTGTATTTAGCTTCATTAACGGTCTTTTTTTACATCTTTTCTTGCCTCTTTATATTTTTCAAAGTTATCTATGTTTCTACATTTTTTTCACGTTTTATACAAAAAAATTTTTCTTTACGGCCTTTTGGATATCTTTATTACACCACCAACTTTCTTTGCTATTCGAGAATCTTCCTGTGATGCCCCGATTTTTCATACCATTTTTTTTCAATATAAATAAAGCATATTAGTCACATATCGCTCATGCCAACGCCTCTAATACTATACATAACGCAGCCCGAGGTGGGTACCGGGTACACAATCATTTTCATATACACAAACCTAACAACAAAAGTCATTATATATATACATACCACAGCGAATACACATACCAGAGTACTAATTCATCCATAAATACACGTCTAATACATTCCCAAAAAAAAAAAAACAGAAAATGCTCTAGGGGAATCTCCATCCCTAGCTCAGAACACTCACCCTGTCTACGCAGGGTATCAGCTCCCCTCTATCTCAGAACTCTATCACCTGGTTTATCTTGGTTTCGTGAAATATTTAGATGATTGGGTGAGACTCATCTTAGTAAGACGGAATAAGTTATTTACAGTGTGTGGTAGTATGAGTTTTATTATATCATAACATATATTTATTTCAATGATAATATCTTCTGAGAAAATATACCATTTCTACTCATAATCATATAAATATAAATCACAAACTTTTACAAGCTTTAATTTCATTTCCAAATTCATTTCTACGCCACCCATGTTTACCAACAATGTTCCCAAGAATAGGGGAGATTACACGCTCATACATGTAACTCCCCTCTGCTCTGATATCGTTTGTATTCTTACCCAAATAACTTGGGTTTGGATACAACTGATACTTATCAGTGTACTCACCTTACTCAGTAAGCCCTCAGGCGGAGTGTTTTACTTCACTTTCATTATTTATATTATTAACTCATGCTATTTCATTTCTCATTTCCATTTCCATTCCATTTCATTTCCATCTCACATCTAGCTCATGAGTATCCTCGGTAATTGATACATTTGCATCTGCAACTCATGACTACCCTGAGGATATTTTCCACGTCATGCTTCACCCCATGGTCGAGGTCATCCTCCATACTCCACTCCATGCTTCCCACCATGGTCGAGGTTGTGCGGCCCGAAGGTTGGACCTAACCGCTGTTGGCCTACTCGGTTAGATCAAAATAATCATACCATACACTCGTCTGTAGTATGAATGACTTGTCATATACCCTGATCCAGACTCAGGGGGCAAAACAACCCTTCACACTGGCTCATTCGAACCGTCATGCCACGTGCTCCACGAGTCCGTGTGGTTGCACTAACCACCACTAGTAACGGTACCGTGCTCTTTTCAATAACACATCCATCCATTAGGGTTTCATTTCCACATTTCAATATTTCACAATTGCAATATTTCAAAATGCAATTTTTCACATTTCTAGTATTCTCATTTCATATTCATATTGCAGTATTTACGTTGCAATATCCACATTCATGTATTCACATTTCAACATCTATATTGCAGTACTCACATTGTAATATTCACATTTCTCATATTTACTTTTCAATATCTATATTGCAGTATTCACATTGTAATATTTCATTTTCTCATATTCACATTTTCATATTCAAATATCAATACTCATTGCAACATTAACATTGCAATATTTCATTTTCAGCATTCTCAATTCATTTCATCATTTCAATGATATTTCATCAATTCAATACTCATTTCATCTTATAGTAATATATACATATCTCATTTCACATTATTCACATTTCTCAATAAAACATTTCCATATTTCATATTTCTTCATTTCTCAAAAGATACTTTTCGGTACAAATCACTTTTCATCATTTTCCACATTTCAAATCTTATATCTCAATTCACATTTCATAATCTCATATTATCAATATAAATCATTCCACTCAATTTCAAATACATTTCAGTATAAATCATATGTCACACAATTTTCATCTGATAATCATATCATAATAAATTTAAGGTAAAATATCATATTTCTTTTTTCTCATATTTCTCAACCAATAATTTTCAGAAAAAACTGTTATAATTTATTCCCCTTACCTAACTTACTGAGAAGTCCAGTAACATCCTAAAACATATGCTCCTTGGCGTTCGTAGCTCAAAACCCTAAAAATCATTTTTTTTTTCCAAATTATTCAACGCAACCTCCACAATATTGACATTTGATATTCCCTAAGCTTGATACACTCCATATTAACTTTAAAACTCTAAAATACTCTGCTTACCTTGGTTTTGGGATGGTGCTCTAGAATTCCAAACTGAAAATCTACTCCGCTTAAGTTGCAGAGAATCTTCCCAAGAACCTCATGGCGGTTCCTGATCGTCAATCTGAGCTTTAAAGGAGCCGAAATCGAACAGAAAGAAAGAGAGAGCCATGGGTTTAGAGAGAGAGAGAGAGAGAGAGAGAGAGAGAGAGAGAGAGAGAGAGAGAGAGAGAGAGAGTAAGAGGAGAGAGAACTAGAGGGACATTTGTCGACGAAGACTCTAGATTCGTCGACGAACCCCTGCTAATGCTCTCTTTCCCTTTTTCCTTCTCTTTCATTTCTTTTCTTTTCCTCTCTCTTTATTTTATTACTTTTATTAATTTAATTTTTTGGGGTCTCTACACTTCCCTTTGATTCACCTAAAATATATTTTGCTGTCTTTTTAATAGAGCTAGCTAATCTACTCAAAAGAGTATTTGTATCTATCTCATCCTCTATAGCCCAATTGCCATCTTTGATCATTTTATCTTTAAAATTTATTATATTTTCTCCCTTTAGGTTCCACCACCTAGTTCTCTTACTGTTGACCTTATAGGTCATATCTTGTTTTGATAATGACAAATATTTTTGTATCCAATCTATGCTCTGAGTTTGTGTGCAGGATCAGTCTTGCATAATTGTACCAAGTCTTATATCATATGATGGTGCATGATGACTCAAGGAATAAGAGGACAAAATTGTTTACATCTGTATTTTATATTTTTAATTATTTGGGTCTGTAATAATAATCAAAGGTCTATAATAATTAATGCATGGTAGGAACTATAAGCTCAAAGACCTTAGATCGACCCTAGGTCCCTGCACATCTCCTTGATAAATCCCCTCAATCTTATAGATTATAGTTATGCAAACAAGGAAAAACCATACTAAAAAACAGAACCCATTCCTTAAGCTTGAAAGGACTTTGGGCGACTGAACCTTGTGCGTTGAAAATGCCTCAGTCGACCAAATAGTTAAAAGTCAAAAGGTTGACTTGACTCGGGCGACTGACCCAAAATGAAGGCATTGTTCATGGTTGACCGAACCATGGATACTAACTTTTTTACCTTCCTTGGGTTCCCAAACCTTACGTTCAAATATACCTCGGGTGATCGAAATGAGAAGTTCGGTAGACCGAACTATGAACCGGGTGACCGAACCTCGAGCGTTTGGAAAATCACCTTGGTTCAACCACCCGAACCTATTCTCGGGTACCCGAAGTTGAAAATTTAACTTTTCTAGTTGTGAGTGTTCGGGCAACCGACCCTATGGTTCGGGCGTTTGAAACTCTCGGGTTGCCATATTTTTAACCTGCGGTAACTCGGGTTAATTAAGATTAAAATATTTTAAAATAATTTTAATTATTCCCTATATGTTCGAATGGTTACTTTTTGGGTGAAGGCTATATATATGCTCCTATTTGCAAAGATTAGCTCTTAATTGTAGCTTTGATTAAGAAAAATTTCTCTCTAAAATTTATAGTGCTCTTCCTTCACATACAAGCCAAAATACTCCTTCCTTGCTCATTCCCTTGAAAAATCATATTCAGTGAGAGTATTGTGAGATATCCTACCGTTCCTATACAAGCTTGTACTCTCATTGTTGTGATTGCATTTTGATTTTATTGAAAGTTAAGCAAAAAAGTTTTCCCTCATAGATTTAATTCATAAATCCATTTTCTAGGGAAACTTTTATTAGCTTGTGAGTCTTTGCATTTTTTATTACAAGACTCTTGAGCTCGTCTTGTATTTTCTTTGAATAAAATATTTTTTTGACAAGCTTGTGTTCTAAATATCTATTGTGCTTGATTTTCTGAAAATTCTTTTGAGATATTTGATTATATTTTTGAAATCTTTGAAACCCTATTTGTGGTTGCTATATTTATATTTATTGTTTCAAAGATATTATCATATCACACTCTCACACTTTGATTGCCACACTAACATTATCTTGAGAGCTGTAATATTGTCTTCACTGAGCTTATAGATCTTATCATTGTGGAGTGCATTAGTTATACTGGTACAAATCTACTTATTGGAGAAGCACGTATTTTTTGTATACGAAAATTGTATTGATTATTTGCTATATTTCAGGCATGTCTTGAAAAGGTGATAATCTAGTCTGGAAGAATTATATGTAAAGGTTGAGGTCAGCCCTAGTAATTGGACCTAGTTGTAACTGGTGCTGCTGTAAAAACCCCAAAAAGAGATATAAAAGATTAGTGGATTGATTTCCAAAAAAAAAATAAATAAATAAAGAATTAAAGAATTAAAGAATAAAAAAAAATTAAAAAAATAATTAATTAATTAATCAGATTTAAAAAGAAAAAGAAAAAAAAAGAAAAAAAATAATTAAAATTTATTTTTATTTATTAATAAAATATATTATTATTAATATTAATTAAATATATTATTATTATTATTATTATTATTATTATTATCCTCCTGAAGCTTCAGCAAGCTTCAGGAGATTCAAGTTACTTTTCTTTTTCTTCTTCTTCTTCTTCTTCTTTATTTATTTATTTATCTTTTTTACCTGCAACTCTTAGAACTCTCTCTCTCTCCTCACGTTCTCTCTCCCTCTCTCCTCGATTTCGTAACGGATTTTCGCCCGATCGAAAATCCGAAGATACCACTGGACTCCATTCGCCGCTGTCGTCATTTCTACCGGAGCGGATCGGTGGTAGGAGCGACGTAAGCGTATTCCCTGGGGTAAGCCATTTCCCCCTTTTTCTTTAATTTCTCACAAAATATAAGCCCAATTGACAAACGGACACCACCATGAGAATCTAGGGATGATTCTCTACAAGTCTAGTGGGACGGAATTCTCATGGGAGTGTCGGGCCAAAACTCTAAATTTGGGGTGCGGCGATTATTAAGGGGCTTATTTTTAATTAATTAGCATTAATTTAGAAATGATAAAATATTAAGCATCTGCGACTGAAATAGGATTTCTGAAATTTAGGGCTCGGGTGAGCGCTGCGGGTGTAATTTTGGGACCCGCAGGTAAAATTTAAAAAAATTAAGTAGGGATATTAAATAATAGTTTAAATATTAATTTGAGGTATATAGAGCCTAAGGAAGGCTAGATGAGTATTATTTTAGAGAAATAGATTAATAAATCTGGGGAAAAATGTAAATTGCAGGAATTAGATTTCGGGCGCCAAGGGCGTGAAATTTTGGGTCCTAAGGAATTTCTCAATAGTCAGGTAAGGGAATAAACTAAAGCAGTAATTTTTCATACAAATTATTATTGATTATTTCTAAATTTATTTTTAGAAAAGCATATGTTATATTGTGTATTACGAATAAAATGTACGATTGGGAAAATACTGCTATGATGATTAAAATGTATATGTATGTATGAGATGTAAGTAATTCACGATTTTAGAATATGAAGTATGGCTTTGAACAGCATATGTGTGGCATGAATATTATTTTGTGTGAAATGTTTTATGATGTGAAAGATTTTACGAACAAAGCATGATTTCAGGTATTATGAAAATATGAGTTATGTTGTGATGGTTTTGACGATTATGTGATAAATGTTGTATTTTCAGTATATATATACCTGAAACGATTTTGGCGCGAGGCCATATATTTATTTTATCGGCACAAGACCGTATCTATGTTTTTGGCGCGAGGCCATATTTACTATGATTTTGGCGCGAGGCCATATGTATGATTTCGGCGCGAGGCCGTATTTATGTTTTCGGCACGAGGCCGTAATGATGTTACGTATGATCATGTATTATATGTTTTCACAACCAGGATGTTAGTTTAGTTCAGACCAGGAGCTCGGTACCGTAGCTATGGATTTATTTTGGCACGAGGCCTTATTAGTGCTACCGTCCCACGAGGGGATGGGAGATGGATAGTCGATGTGGCTTTCAGTAGAGTGTGGACGTTCACCTGGCAGTCCGGACCAGGGTGTGGCGGGCTCATCGTACTTACAGACATATTTGATTCGGCAGTGGTCGGCCAGCCATTGTCGGGTCCCGCCTTCGGGCTGCACAACCCGTCATGGGGGGTAATACATGACACCAGCTAGCTAGTCATCCTGGGTTTGTTTTCAGTACTACAGTTATAACAGATGACTTTATGTATGATATGATTTGTTAACAGATGTGAAAATATATATTTACCCAGTACGATATGATTATGTTTATAGAATTATGAAATGTACTGTATACGTACAAATGCATTAAATATTCATGTTGCCACACAGCTGTATTTAGTTTATTTTCCCTTACTGAGAAGTGTCTCATCCCCAAACTTAATTAATTTTTCAGGAGCTCCTGAGAGACGAGCGGGTCAGGGCCGCCGTTGAGCTAGTGAGATTACCCTGTGAGAAGGGTAAGATTTTGTAATAGCGTCAGAGTTATTTTGTGTTTGACCGTAGAGATATTTGGATGTATGTGAGGATGTATAGAATGCTATGGTATTATATTTTATGACTGGATGTTTGAGATTTTATGTGTACTGCTGCTAGGTTTTCCGCTGTGTATGACAGGTGTCCCCGCTACCCACGGGTTCGGGTCGACCATTTTATTTATTATGTGATATTTTATATTAAGAAATTGAGGGACGTTACATTTGGTATCAGAGCCTAGGATACTAGGTTCTGTAGACTCTAGAGTGCAGCAGTAATAATACCAGAGTATAGGATAAGAGGATTTGAGGTCTGGTTTTGTAGTCTAGATGCAGGACTTCCGTGGTGGTTTGTATGATTTTCCTGGGGTGACGATTTCAGGATTTCATTGTAAACTATTGTCGGGTTGGGTATCTAGGTTGCAGGATTGAACCTTGAATTAAGATCAAGAGTGACGAGTTAATTAGGAAAATATACCATATGAGCTGAGTGATATGTATAGAGAATGAGGTTTTGAGTTAAGTTATTTCTTCTTTCAGGATGGACCACGGTGGAAATAGTGCCCACGCCAGTGGGAGTGAGGGTGCTGGACCCTCAGGCGCTACGGGTAGTGATTCAGATGCAGTCTTACGCAGCGTAGCACAGCAGGTTGTGGCAGAAATTGCCAGGAGTTCGAGAGAACAGGGTGGTCCGTCTGTAAGCCACGGTTGTACGATTGAGAAGTTCATAAAGATGAATCCTGCAGCTTTCTCAGGAGGAACGGACCCCGCAGTTGCTGAGAATTGGGTGCAGGAGATGGAGAAAATATTTGCAGTACTGTAGTGTTTAGAGGAGCAGAAGGTGCTGTTTGCCACCTACAGACTGACTGGAGAGGCCGAGAGGTGGTGGTTAGCGATGAGAGTATTAGAGCAGCAGAGGACTATACCTGTAGAGATGACTTGGGAGCGATTTAGAGAGATATTCTTCAACAGGTATTTTCCAGTCTCTTCCAGGGAGGTTAAGATTACGGAGTTCCTGAATCTGAAGCAGGGACAGCTGTCAGTACAACAGTACGCGGCGAGGTTCATCGAGCTATCTCGCTTCGCCCCGTACATTATTCCAGATGAGACGAAGAAGGTACGACAGTTTGAAAGAGGCTTGAGGAGAGAAATTTACAAGCAGGTATCGATATTGAAGTTGCAGGACTTCACCGAGTTGGTCGACCGAGCCACTATAGCAGAGATTGGTGAGCGATTGGAGGCTGAGGAGCAGAGGCAGAAGAAGAGATCCATACCTTCTGATTTCTAGCAGGGAGCCGACCGTGCCGCGTGGAAGAAAGGTGGCTATTATAGGGACCGAAGATAGAGGATAGGGAATCGCGGTTTCCAGGGTGCACAGCCATCTCCCGCTTGCCCATCTTGTGGGAAAAGACACTTGGGAGAGTGTCATGCTGGGCGAGGCGTCTGCTACAGGTGCGGGGAGCCAGGACATATGATGAGAGAGTGTCTGACACAGATTGGTATTGTTCCTAGACCTGCACAAGGAGGTTACCAGGCACCACGAGGAGGCCAGCAGAGGAATAGGGCCCCAGCCAGAGTTTTTGCTTTGACACCGGGCGATGCTGAGGCGGCAGGAGATGTGGTGACAGGTACTGTTTCAATACTGTCATTTAAAGCTACTGTTTTGTTTGATTCTGGGGCGACGCATTCATTTATCGCCTGGGATTATGTTAAATTGTGTGGGTTTGAGCCTCAGCAGTTAGAAATTAGTTTGTATGTTGCTACGCCAACTGGGACCGTAGGGGTATGTAGGAAGGTACTCAGGGACTGTCCAGTGGATATTCTAGGGAGGTATTTGTTAGCTAATCTGGTGATTTTAGACATGCATGGGTTTGAGGTAATCTTGGGCATGGATTGGCTAGCTGCCCACTATGCTAGCATTGATTGCCATCAGAGAGTGGTAGTGTTTAGACCTCCAGAGGGACAGGAGTACAGATTTGTGGGATCACGTGTGCGCACCCCACCTCAGTTATTATCTTCTATTCAGGTGTGTAGATTGCTATCAGAAGGTTGTCAGGGATATTTAGCTTATGTGAAGGCTGTATCAGAAAGGGAACTGAGGGTGGAGGATATCCCAGTGGTGAGAGATTTTCCTGATGTATTTCCAGAGGATTTGCTGGGACTACCTCCTGATCGTGGGGTAGAGTTCGTTATTGATCTGGTTCCGGAAACAGCACCGATTTCGAAGGCGCCGTATAGAATGGCACCGGCAGAGCTGAAAGAATTGAAAGAGCAGTTGCAGGAGCTGTTAGATAAGGGGTTCATTCGGCCCAGTGTGTCACCCTGGGGAGCACCAGTTTTGTTTGTGAGGAAGAAGGATGGCTCGATGAGATTATGCATCGACTATTGAGAAATCAATAAAGTAACTATCAAGAATAAATACCCGCTCCTGCGTATTGATGATTTGTTTGACCAGTTACAGGGGAGACAGATCTTTTCGAAGATAGATTTACGCTCCGGGTATCATCAGGTGAAAGTCAGGGCTGAAGATGTTCTGAAGACGGCATTTAGAACACGGTATGGTCACTATGAATTTCTAGTTATGCCGTTTGGGTTGACGAATGCTCCTGCGGTGTTTATGGATCTTATGAACAGGGTTTTTCACCAGTACTTGGATCGGTTTGTGGTAGTATTTATTGATGATATATTGGTGTATTCGAAGAGTCCAGAGGAGCATGAGGAGCATCTGAGTATAGTGTTGCAGGTATTGCGAGAGAAGAAGCTATATGCGAAGCTCAAGAAGTGTGGGTTTTGGCTGGAACAGGTTACCTTCCTTGGACACGTTATATCCAAGGCTGGTATTTCTGTTGATCCGAGTAAAATTGAGGCGGTAGTTGATTGGGTACAACCAAAGAACGTGCATGAGATCAGGAGTTTCCTGGGATTAGCTGGGTACTATCGCAGGTGTGTTGAGGGCTTTTCTCGATTGTCGGGCCCATTGACCAGATTGACCAGGAAAGGAGCAAAGTTTGAGTGGTCTGATGAATGTGAGCAGAGCTTCCAAGAGTTGAAGCAGCGACTCATCACTGCGCCTGTGTTGACGATTCCTTCAGGAGAAGAGGGGTTCGTAATTTACAGCGATGCGTCCCATAAGGGGCTCGGATGCGTGTTGATGCAGCAGGGGAGAGTGATAGCCTATGCCTCACGACAGTTGAAAGAATATGAAAAGAACTACCCTACCCACGATCTGGAGTTGGCGGCGGTTGTTTACGCGCTGAAGATTTGGAGGCACTATCTATATGGGGGTAGGTGTGAGATATTTACTGACCATAAGAGTTTAAAGTATTTCTTCACGCAGAAGGAATTGAATATGAGGCAGAGGAGATGGTTGGAGCTAATAAAGGATTACAACTTCACTATTAGCTACCACCCGGGAAAGGCTAATGTGGTTGCTGATGCTTTGAGTCAGAAATCAATGGAATCATCTGTTTCTGCAGTGGAGATTCAGCATCCGATTCAGATGGATCTGGAGAGGCTCGGTGTGGAGCTGGTAGAGGGTGATCACCAGGCGTTCATTGCTGACTGGTTTTGCGGCCGACTCTACAGGAGAGGATTAAAGCAGCTCAGAGGAATGATGCAGAAACTAGTAGAGCTTATGGGAAGGTACAGGATGGTCAGGAATCAGAGTTCAGCATTTCAGATGATGGAGCCCTGAGGTTCCATACCAGGTTATGTGTTCCTGCCGATCCTGAGATCAAGAAAGTCATTCTGGAGGAAGCCACATTCGATCCCTATATACTGTACATCCGGGTAGCACTAAAATGTACAGGGATCTCCGAGAGTCCTTCTGGTGGAGCAACATGAAGAAGGAGATAGCTCAGTTTATGGGTCAATGTTTGACGTGCTAGCAAGTGAAGGCTGAGCATCAGAGACCGGCGGGATCGTTGCAGCCACTCCACATTCTTGAGTGGAAGTGGGAGCATATAGCGATGGATTTCGTCTCAGGATTACCGCCAGTGTTGCATGGACAGGACGCTATTTGGGTAGTGGTGGATCGATTGATGAAGACTGCCCACTTTTTGCCGATTAGAGTTAGCTACTCCATGGACAGATTGGCTGAGTTATACATCCAGGAGATAGTTAGACTCCACGGCGTTCCAGTGTCCATAGTTTCAGATAGAGACCCACGGTTTACATCTCGTTTTTGGAAGAGTCTGCAAGGGGCCATGGGTTCTCAATTGTCGTTCAGCACAGCTTTCATCCTCATACAGATGGACAGACAGAGAGGACGATACAGATTTTTGGAGGATATGCTGCGAGCATGTGTGTTGGATTTTGGAGGTCGTTGGATGTAGTATTTGCCATTAGTTGAGTTTGCATATAACAACAGCTACCAGGCCAGCATTGAGATGGCACCATATGAGGCACTGTATGGCAGGAGGTGTTCGATCCCCATTGTACTGGGATGAGGTTGGTGAGAGACAGGTATTGGGGCCAGAGCTGATACAGCAGACTCAAGATAAGTCAGACTCATCAGAGACAGGATCAGGACAGCGTAGTGCCGGCAGAAGAGTTATGCTGATACTCGTCGGCGAGAATTGAAGTTTGACACAGGAGATCACGTGTTCCTGAAGGTGGCACCGCTAAAGGGTGTTATGAGGTTCGAGAGGAAAGGTAAGCTGAGCCCTAGGTATATTGGACCATTCGAGATTCCTTGAGAGAGTGGGTCCAGTTGCCTATCGTTTGGCATTACCACCTGGTCCCATCTAGGATCATGGACGTATTCCCACTTTTCTAATGCTGAGGAAATACGTCCGCAGACCCTCCCATAATGTGAGTTAGAGGTATGAGCACTGGCATTTGGGTATACTATAGAGCTATGAGGAGTGCCAGTGCAGATTCTTGATTGGAAGGAACAGGAACTTACGCACGAAGAAGATTCCATTGGTGAAAGTTCTGTGCGCAACCATGCCATTGAGGAGGCTTTTCTTGGGATTAGAGAATCAATGCACCAGAGATATCCGCACGTATTCAGTGGAGTTAGTCCAGTCAGTGAATGGAAATTGTTGTAGTTTTTATTTTGGTAAGTGGTACTGTAATATAGATCGAGGTTTTTTTAGTTTTGAAACGTGAATGGTTTTTGAGAGAATTTTGAATCGTTGTATCTCCTCAGAGCCCTCTTTGTAACCATGGTATTCCTCCGCCATAGGTGGAGGTAAATCAATAAAAAATTAGAAGTGGTTTTTCACTAAAGAAAGGGAAATAGGGAAATGACAATTTTCGAGGACGAAATTTTTATAAGCAGGGGA